>NC_087444.1:32946638-33220023 GCF_036321535.1 Camelus dromedarius
TGTTATGGTAGCTCACAGAGAAAAAAATGTGACAATGAGTGTGTATATGTCCATGTATGACTGAAAAATTGTGCTGAACACTGGAATTTGACACATTGTAAAATGATTATAAATCAATAAAAAATGTTAAAAAAGGATATGAAAATGAACATATGTGTGTTCATGTATGATTGAAGCATTGTGCTGTGAACCAGAAACTGACACAACATTGTAAACTGACTATACTTCAATAAAAATATATATGAAAAAAGGCATTGTGGGACAATTAGGAATTTTGAAAATGGATTAGATGATTTAAATATATATATATATAAAGTATTGGGTGTGACTGTAAAAAACATCAACAACCACCTAATGAGGTAAGTGGTAACCCTCTTTTAGAGAATGGGGAACTGAAGTTCAGAGTGATAAAGGGATTTGCTCAAGAATCCACAGCTGATAAACGGCAGCACCAAAACAGGCCCGGATCTCCGTGCTTCCAGAGCATGAGCTCTCCACTGGTGGATGCTTCTTGTTCCATGGTATCCCCAGGAAGCAAGAGATAGGGCTGTGTCTCCAAGGGGATGGTAGGGGGTAAGAGTAGCAAACAGTACTGTTATGCCACAAGCAATCATTCATTTATATAAAATTTAATTGCTGTGTAACAATGATAAGCAAAAACAGGCAGTTCCTAGACTCAGGTTGCTTACAGCCTAGTGGAGGAGACAGATGGTAATCAAAGGTTGGAACCACTCAAAGGAATATCTAATAACAAAAGGAGATCACAGAAATAAAGAAAAGGAAGCTGACCAAAGCAAAAGATCAGTAGAACACTTCTATGAGTTGTGCTTTGAAGAATAAACAGAAGTTAATGATCCAGACAGAAGGAAGAGTGTGAGCAAAAGGCCCATGGCAGGAGGGAGCACGGTCTTGGGGTAAAAAAGCCCCAAGAGCTAGCAGGTACATAGTACAAAGTGAGAATGGAAGAAATAGGCAGGGTCAGACTATGTAGGATCTTGAAGACCATCCTCCGATGGCCTCGTTCAATTTTAAAAGCAATAGAAAGTTATTAAAAGATTTAAGCAGGTGACAAAATTAGATTTCAAGTTACAAAAAAAAAAAACCACTTTGGCTGCGACATACTACTAAGAGATTATGATAGCCTGTGGTAACTTGTATTAAAGTGAGCAGTGGAGATGGAAGGGTCCAGATCTAAGGAATATTTGAGAGGACTGGACGTGGGAAAATGCAAGAGAAGAAGAAGGTGTTGAAGATGAGTCTTAGGTTTGTAGCTTGTGCAGTTGGATGGAAGTGCCATTCTCTGGGAGAGGGAACACTGGAAGAAGGTCAGATTTGGGAAGATGTAATGTGACCAATGTCTTGGAAATGAAGAATTGGTGGTGCTTTTGAGATCGCCAAGTGGAGATGGGAGAAGGCAGTTGGACACGCAAGTCTGAAGTTCAGAAGAGAAATCTAGACTAGTGATGCACATTTGGGAGTCACCAACTTATGGCTACTGAAGCATGGGTTAGATGGCCTCAGGAAGGGAGGATTTAGTCAAACAGAACATTGATGCAGAAATACTGGAAGGGAGCAGTAGAGGGGCTGAGTTATGAGCCCGAGGGAGAAGTGTGGGCTGGGAGAGAGCCTTAGTGTCATTCTCACTGCTTCCAGAAGCACTGCGTTCCTGCCAGCAGTGGGGTCATCTTCACGATTGCCGAAGGATGGCTCATGCGTTTCTCCACCTGGCGGGCTCTACCACTCACCCACTCTGCCTGCTGCCACTGCTTCCTGGAAGAAGCCGCTCTGCCCCAGGCTTCTCTCCTGGTGCCCTCTGAACCACCATAATTTATCCATTAAGCAAACAACTAATGTGTACACCAATGCCTTAGTGATAAGCAAAATTTATGGGCAAAAATTATGGTATAACCATACTCTGAATACAATGGAGCACTAGAGAAAGAGGAGATTTCTCTGTGTGCATGTATAGAATGATCCCTAATTCTCCAATACATATACATTGTATAAACAAAAAAGGAAAGTACAAAACTGTGGCTTCATGCTACCTTTTGTATTGAGGGGGGAATATAAATCTGTATTCCAATTTGCTTGTATACACCTGGAGAAAATGTGGAAGGATATACGAGACACCAAAAACAGTGACCCCACAGGGTATAAGGCAGGTTGGACTGGGGAGAGGAGAAGTAAGGATGAAAGGAGGACTTTTACTAAATGACTCTTTCAACTTAAAATTTTCTGAACCTTGTGACTATATTGCCTATTCAAAAAAGTAAATTTTAAAATATGGGAAAATGTTATTTTCCAAAGTATGTTTCATGAGTTGTGTATTTCATATTTTTAATGAAAATGATTTTGCCTAGTGTGATTTTTTAATAATTTTTAAAGATAATTATAGATTCAAGGGAAGTTGTGAGAAACAACAGGAGTCCAGTATACCCTTCACCCAGTGCTCCCACCCTCAAAGGTGACATTTTGCAGACATATAGTACAACATCGCAACCAGGATATTAACATTCACACAGTTGTGATACAGACAATTTCCACCACTACTGTGTGCTATTTCTTAAATCTTGAAAATGGGTGACCTATTACATAAAATAACATGTTTTACAAATCAGCGTGTTTAATCAATCCCACATTAAAAAAAAAAAAAAAAGCCTGGAAGGAAATTGTATCATTGATGATAAATTTTAAAACAAAGGTATTAAATTTTATATTACAGCTTCTAAATAGAATTTTCTCTTATTGCTGATGAAAATTAAAATTTCAAAATGGTATCTCATTGCATTTGTTAAGGCAATGGGAGGTGCTCTAACAAACAAATCCCCAAATGTCTGATGGCTCAAACACAACTGAAGTTTCTTTCTTGCACGAATAAAGCCCAACATGTTCAGTAACACGGCTCTCCTCTAAGCAGAAATGCAGGCACTTGGGCTCCTTCCATCATGTGGCTCTGCCATCTTCAACTCAAGGCTACTAAGGCAGCACTGGCCTAGCATTTATTTGTAAAAGGGTTTTCAAAGAGAGGCTGGAGACCATGCACCAAGAGCACCAAATTATCTTTTTTTTTTTTTTTTTTTTTTAAGAATAGTAATGGAGAAGATTCAGGGTTAAGAGAATTTCCACGGTAGATGCTATACAAAGATAAGGAAGCTGAGAAGTTTGAATGGCTGTTAAGAATGTGGCCGAG
The DNA here is from genome assembly GCF_036321535.1 of Camelus dromedarius. Classification (NCBI taxonomy): domain Eukaryota; kingdom Metazoa; phylum Chordata; class Mammalia; order Artiodactyla; family Camelidae; genus Camelus; species Camelus dromedarius. Next base: position 32,949,829 of record NC_087444.1, read on the forward strand.
TGTTGCACCATGGGGTGTACGCTGGAAACAAACAGAAGAGTAACAATACAAGGGAATTAATGAATTTAGGAGGAAAATGTGGAAAGATTAGAGGGCTGAATAGTGTCCAGGTGTAAATTTGTGAGCGAGATAGGGAGCAAGCAGCTGGGATGAGTTAATCATATATTGATGTTCAAACCCTAAAATAATGTAGTTCAAGATCATGATAAAGAACAAAGGTGTGGCCATGGGAGTGGGTGGCCATACTGGGGGAGGATTTATAGCTTCTCAAATTCGAGATAGGCAGGAGGCCATGATAGGTGTTGGTCAGGCCAGCCGCAGAAATACTAAAATTTCCCACATGTCAAGGCCCTTAGTAAATAAAGGAGAGTGCAGAGAAAGGGTATAAAGTAAGATAGCCTCTGTTTTAAAGGAGGAGAGTTATTCCATGACTCTGAGAGAACAGAGATCCAGAAAAGACAAACGTTTCTAGACTATGTGAAAAACAGCTGTTTCGAACTGGCTGTGGGGGTAGCAGTGTCTTTGGGGGAATAGCAATTCACAGTTAAAGCAAAGAGGTAAAAGAACTACTCTAAAGAATTTGGGAATGGCAGAGAATTTTATCTGCTATGGGGAAAGAATGGATGGAGGAAGCATCAGGTTGGAGGGAGCTAAAAGTATGGGAACGTCTACTACTATAGCAGTATCACAGATGAGATAACAAGAAAACATCTGGACTTCAAAACACCTGTCAGAGCAAACCTAACAGATACATTTTCAGATTAGAGCTAATCTTGCAAGAGGGTAAGGATACCTTTCAAGGAGTGCAAATAAAGAGGTGACTGAAAACTAGGGAAAAAAGAGTATGTTTATGCTGCTGCTATCTCAGTCACCAAGGGATTTTTTGACTAGCAGAGAAGGCCTCAGGCTCAAGGAAGGCAGGGAGCTGGAATTTAAACTCTGCATGAAGTCAGGACCCTCCAAATGCTAAGCCTGAATGAAAGGCTGGATTAAAAAGAAATCTCTCTTGGTCTGGCCTCTGGGAAGGGAAAAATCTCCCCCATGAGAACTTATAACCACAGGCATTCCTTCACATGGATTTGGTGTTCAAATGCATTCTACCTGAATGGTCTGGGATTCCAAGCTGAGAAATTCACGTGAAATGTGGCCCCAGGCCAGGAGTTTTAATATCGGAAAAGAAGGGGAGAATGGGTATTGGGGAATGCCTAGCAGTCTGCCATATCGATCCATATTTTTGATCACTAAAATACTTTCAAGGATAAAAAGCATTATGTTAACATAAAACTGGGGGGAAGTATAGACTAGAAATACAAGATCAGGAGGGAAAAGGAACAATGTAAAATTTCCAATATTGTCCGTTATTGAAAACACATGCTCTAGAGCTAAATTCCATTTAATGGATGTTTGGAGTTTAAAGGAACAAGTTAAATGACACCACAAGAATGTCCATCACATCCAGAATGTGAGACATTTCACAGGACAACTGTTTCTACAATAAGTCAATGGCATGAAAAGATGAAGAGAAACTTAAGAGACATAAAACTAAAAGTAATATTTGAACCATGTGTGGATTCTAACCCAAATGAACTAACTATAAAAAGATATTTTGGTGGGGTTTTTTGGTGTTTTTTTTAATTATAATATTTTTTATTGAAGTACAGTCAGATACAATGTGTCGATTTCTGGGGTACAGCACAATATCCCAGTCATACATATACATACATAAATTTGTTTTCATATTCTTTTTCATTAAAGGTTATTAGAAGATATTGAACATAGTTCCCTGTGCTATACAGAAAAAACTTTTAAAAATCTGTTTTTATATATAATGGCTAACATCTATAAATCTCAAAGTCCCAAATTTTTCCCTTCCCACCCCCTTTCCCTGTAACCATAAGATTGTTTACTATGTCTGCAAGTCTGTTTCTATTTTGTAAACAAACTCATAGTGTCTTTTTTTTTTTAGATTCCACATATGAATGATATTATATGGTATTTTTCTTTCCCTTTCTGGCTTACTTCACTTAGAATGACACTCTCTAGGTCCATCTATGTTGCTGCAAATGTCATTACTTTATTCTTAAAAGATATTTTGGATAAAACTGAAGAGATCTGATTATTTGGTACAACTATCATTGTGATTAAGAAATTATGTTTTTACAGTCTTATTGTTACCAGGGGAAAGGGGGTGGGAAGGGATAAATGTGGGAGTTTGAGATTTGCAGATGTTAACTATACATAAAAATAGATAAAAAACAAAATTTATTTTGTATAGCACAGGGAACTATATTCAATATTTTATAATAACCATTAATAAAAAAGAATATGAAAATGAATATGTGTACATATATTCATAACTGGGACATTATGCTGTACACCAGAAATTGACACATTATAACTGACTATACTTCAATTTTAAAAAAAAAAGAAAGAAAAGAAATTATGTTTTTAGAGATGTATACTGTGAGGTATGAGAGGAAATGAAAAGCACCTAGAATTTGCTTCATAAATCCTTCAACACAGAAAACAAAAGAAAAGAAGGAAAGAAGAAATATGGCAAAATCTTGATAATGAGTGATGGATACATGGATATGAATTATACTATTATTTCTACCCTTATATACATTTAACATATTCATAGTCAGAATTAAAAATTATTTTATAACACACTTGAACAAAAAAAATCACTACTGGAACATATGAGCTATTTACAGAAATATCTCAGATATTTTTCTAGAATTTTCTTATTCTTCCCAGAGTGGAAGCCCCACTGATGTTTTGCCCTGCTTCCATGAAATGAAATGCCAGAATCAGGAAAAATAAGCACTTTGTACCTTGAGGTGAAATGGCGATGAAGTCATCCCATCTAGTTTCAGTCCTGAAGAAAAATTAAAAACTAAATAATTCCTACAAGTGTGGACTCCGTATAAAAAATGATGTCATCTCTAACTTTTAGAATGCTAATGTCTGAAATAATGTCACAATCTTTGCGGATATGACTAGCATGAGAAAAAGTTACTGTTTCCTATCATGGACAGATGAATGAAACTGGTCATTTCTTGGGCTTCTTACCTTTCTTTTAAAACCTTTAAATTCCTTTCAATGCCAAAAAAAATATTTGAGCTGGTCTTCCTGAAGTCTGACTCCTTTGCACCTTTAAAGAAAGAAAAACAGCATTATTGGGATATAGGTCACATACAATTCACCCATTTAAGTGTACAATTTGATAGTATTTAGTATATTCACAGTCATGCCACTACCAACACAATCAATTTTAAAATATGATCATTTCCCCTCAAAAAACTATATCTTTAAGTAGTCGATCTCCACACCCACTGCCCACCATCAACATATACACCCTCACCTTCAACTCTAGGTAACTACTCATCTATTTTCTGTCTCTATAAATTTGCCTAGTCTGGACATTTGATATAAATGAAATTACATAAAATATAGTCTTTTCCATTGGCTTCTTTCCCTTAGCACAATGTTTCCAAGGTTCATCCATGTTGTAGCATGTATCAGTACTTCATTCCTTTTTACTCTCAGATAATATTCCACGGTATGGATATATCACATTTTATTATCCATTCACCAGTTGATGGACATTTGGGTTTTCCATTCTCTGGCTATTATGAATAATGCAGCTATAGACATTCTTGGGAAAGTTTTATGTGGATGTAAGTTTTCGTTTCTCTTGTTTTCTTTTCTCTAGGAGTGTAATTGATGGCTTAACTTTATAAGAAATTGCCAAACTATTTTCAAAAGTGGCTGAACATTTTACATTCCCATCAACAGTGTATGAGCATTCCAGTTTCTCCACAGCCTTGTCACCACTTGTTGATGTCTTTATTTCAATAGCCATCACAATAGGTGTAAAGTGATATCCCATTGTGATGTTGATTTGCATTTTCCTAATGGCTAAAGATGTTGAGCAACTTTTCAAGTGCTTATTGACCATTTCCTTACACCTCTTTGAAAATAAACTTTCTAACTGCCTTTGTCTCTGAATCTTCCTTCTACACTAGCAATATCTTCTGTTAAACTTAATTTCTTCTTGTTGTAATTCAGTTAACAAGAAGGTAAGAAGTAACAGCAACCCATTAGTCTTTGTATTTTCTCATTCATTCATTCATCAAAAATGGATTCAGTGTTTACTATGTGCCAGAGGCTCTACTGGTCACCAAAAATATAAAAATAAACCAGATTGAGAAAAAAAAAAAAAAAACTTGCCCTCATGAAGTTTACATTTTCATGGCTTAGAATTTTTTCCAGTTGTACTGAGATATAACTGACATACAGCACTGTATAGGTTTCCAGTGTAGAGCATAATGACGTGACTTACATATACTGTGAAGTGACCACCATGATAAATTTAGTTAGCATCCATCATCTCATACAGATAGAAAAAAATTATTTTTCCTTGTGATGAGAACTCTTTGAATCTACTCTTTTAATGGATAAAAAGAAAACATAAAATTTACCATCTTGGCTGCTTTTATGAGTACAGTCAGTAGTGTTAAGTAAATTCCCATTGTTGTGAAATAAATCTCCAGAACTTTTTCACCTTGTAAGTACTTTACCAACTGAACACTATACCCACTAAACAACTCCCTTTTTCCTTCTTTCCCCACTCCCTGATAATTTTTTTTCTGTTTTTATGAATTTGTTTCATTTAGATACCTCATATAAGTGGAATCATACAGCAGCTGTCATTTCATGACAGGCTTATTTCATAGTATAATATCCTCAAGTTTCATCCATATTATAGTATTTCCTTCTTTTTTGACACTGAATAGTATTTCATTGTATGTTTACATCACATTTTGTTGATCCATTCATCCATCAGTGAACAGGTGGGTTGCTTCTACCTCTTAATTATAGTGAATAATGCTGCTAGGAACATGGGTGTACAAATATCCCTCTGAGACCCTGTATTCAATTCTTTTAGATACACAGCCAGCAGTACTATTGATGCGCAAAAATGGATGTGGGGCGTGAGGAGGGCTGTGTCCCAGGTCTTGGTGAAGCTCCTGGGATGTGCCCCGCCAGGTGCGGGTCCTTGGCTTTGCTCAGGAAAGAATTCAAGTGCGAGCCACAGTTGAGTAAAGGTAGATTTGTTTAGAGAGACACACACTGCATAGAGTGTAAGGCAAGAGAAAGGCAAGGAAAGAGGTGTGGGAATTGGGTGCTCAGGTTAAAGTGAAAGCAGGTACACACTCCATAGACAGAGTGCAGGCAGTCTTTGAAAAGGAGGGAGTGAAAAAAGGGGTGCTAGGCTTGATGTTGCCAGTTTTTAAGGGCTCAGTAGCTTCACATGCCTAAAGGCGGGACCATTCCAACTGCCCTGGGGAAGGGGCTGGGATTCCCAGGAATTGGGCCACCACCCATTCTTTGGCCTTTTGTGTTAGCTTTGGGACTGTCATGGCACCTGCAGGCATGTTATTTGATCACACTGTTACAATGAGCATGTAATGAAGCTCAAAGTCTACTAGAAGTCAAACCTCCCCCCAGCTTAATCCTCAAGGCCAACTGGGAGTTGAATCTTCCACCATTTTGGTGTTAAGTTGCTGTCATTCCTTGAGTGGCTGTGCCCTACCCTCTTCCTTCCTGTCTCACTATTGCTCATTATATGGTAGTTCAATTTTTAATTTTCTGAAGAACTGCCATTCTGTTTTCCATGGTGGCTGCACCATTTTACATTCTCATCAACAGTGCACTAGAGTTCCAGTTTCTCCACATCCTCACCAACACTTTTTTTTTCATTTCTCTGATAATTTGTGATGTGCATCTTTTCACTTTTCACCTCCTCAGTAAATTTATTTCCAAGTATTTTATTTTCTTTGATGCTATTGTAAATAAATTCGTTTTCTTAATCTCCTTTTCAGATTGTTCATTTTTAGTGCATAGAAACACAACTGAGTTTTGTGTGCTGATTTTGTATCCTGCAACTTTGCTGCATTTGGTTACTAGTTCTAACAGGTGTGTCTGTGTGTGTGTGTGTGTAACCTTTAGGCATTTCTATATAATCATGCCACCTAAGAATAGAGATAATTTTACTTCTTCTTTTCTAATTTGGATACCTTTTATTTATTTTTCTTGCCTATTTGTTCTGGCTAGAACTTCCAATACTATGTTGAATGAGATTGGCAAGAATAGGCATCCTTGGAAAAGCTTTTAGTCTTTCACCATTGAGTATGATATTAGCTATGTGCTTTATTAGATATTAGGCCTTTGTTATGTTCAGGTAGTTTCCTTGTATTTCTAGTTTGAGTGTTCTTATCATGAAAAGGTTTTGAATATTGTCAAATGCTTGGTCTGCATCGATTGAGATGGCCAGGTTGTTTCTGTCCTTCACTCTGTTCTTTTGGTGTATTACACTGATTTTTCATATGTTGAACCATTCTTGCATTTCAGGAATAAATCCCACTTGGTCGTGTCGTATAATACTTTTAAAGTGCTGTTGAATTCGGACTGCTAGTACTGAACTCATCTTCTCTGTACTGTTCCAATTTCAGTAATATGTGCTGCCAAAGCAAGAAATCTCTGTGGCTTTATTTTTTAAGTGGAGGATAATATATCTTGAATTTCATAATGTACTTTGCATTTCAGTTATCAAATGCATAAATGTCACAAGGAGCAAGAATTATTTTCTATGCCTGCAACACCAGCATAAATTAAGACATACTTGCTTGTTTGGTGATTGTTTACTATACAAAATTCGCATCACCTCCTGCACAGTATACTGCAATTGGAGTGTCAGAAGGTGACTGCTTCTTTGGAAGGTGCTATGCCACAATCTGACCCACACAGAACATCCATATGAAGCCCATTTGTAAACATACCCGAATCGTCTTAAGTAAATAAAAGAATATAAATAAGATGCAGTGGGAATTCAGCTCTTCTCCAATAGATTCAATAATTCAACCTTTAGGGCACTTAAAATATAACCCCTCCAGCACAGTAACGTGTGGAGTGTACGGAGCACAGTTGGGGGTATTCACTTTTCTGACCGTGTATAAATCCGAACATACATGTCAGGCACTGGGGACTGTAAAGGACACGATTCTTTGGAGAAAAGCTGAGAATTGACAACAGCTATTGGGAATTTCTGTTTCTGTTTCACAACTCATTGGACTTACCGGGACCGGCGCAGAGCTAGAAAAAGGTTAACAGGTGTTTACAATACCTAGGGTTGACTCGTTGACTTTCTGGAAGTTTCCTGTCAGCTGTGGCCCAATAGGGGGCACGAGAGGAAGAGAATCTCTCAAAAAGGTGCGAGTCAGGGAAATAAGTTGGAGGAGGAAACAAAAACCGACGACCCTACAAAAAAGTCGTACCCACCTGAGAGGAAGCACTTGCACTGTCGTCTCAGGTTCTGCGCCTGCGCCTAGAGCGGCATCGCGAAGCCTCAGTACTGCGCATGCGCTCTGCTCAGCGCAACGCCCCTCACTCGCGCCTGCTTCTGCACCCGCGTGGGTTCTCCTCCCATTCCTCTTCCACCACTACCCAGCGCAGGGTAAGGGAGTTGATGGCTGCTGGGGACTAGAGTAGACCACCTTATGGCAGCAGATGAGTGATAACGCCCCAGTTACCTGGTAGGCGGTGCTTGGGCTCAGAAAGAAAGGTGAATTCACAGCAGGGAGCTCTTATCTCCAAAGTTTTAACGCATTCTTTGTTTTATCCTGCTGCCTTGCTCGAAGCAGCTGGAAGTTATCTCTCAGGAATTTCAGTCTTCTTTGGAAGCAGCCACGCCCAGGGGTTCCTTTTTTGTCTAGAATCACCCAGGGCGTGATGGACACTTAAGAAATGCCATCCCTCCATAGGAAGTTGAATTATAAAGTTGAGAAATAGTTACTTGGAAGAAAGGGAAGAAAAAAAACAGAAATTCACAGACAAAGACGTCTACATGTACACAGAATAATCTCGAAGAATGAACCAGCAGCTGCTACTGTGATTACTTAAGGGGGAGGAGAAACTGGGTGGCTGAAGGCCAGGCATGAGGAGTGATTTGTTTTTGTTTTTGTTTTGGAAGTTTGTCCAAAGTGCATTTTTTTATGTTTGAATGTTAGTTTCACTCCCATACCAAAATGTAGGTATCAAGGTAATTAAGAAATTTAAGAAGTCTGTGTAGATTTACACATACGTGTGAAGATAAAAAGTCTTGTGTAAACCACGGTTTTCCTGTTTATTTCTGGACAGAGATCTTTCAGAGTTGGGGCGGGATGTTCGGGAAGAGAGGAGCCAGACATTTTCGGAAAATTGATCAGCAGAGGTGGCATACAGGAAACAAATTTTTATTTTCTCAATCATTGTATATTCCTCTTGGATTTGCTAAAGAAAATTGAAGGGTAAGTTTTAGTGTGAGTTAGTTGAAATCCAGCATAGATTGGGAGGGACATTTGAGGTTTATTTTTGTAAAGGAAATTAATTGGTTGCGGCTGGCAGGGTTGAGACTTGAAGTTCCTCTTTGAAATAAACTTCCGTTAGTGAGGAATCTCCAGGTTGATTATGGTGTATTCCTGCCCCTAACCTTGCAAGATAACTTCAGGCTCCCTCCTCCAAGGGAAGTAGTAAGGAGAAAATTAGGCAATTGTGCCTAAAAGGATTTGCAGACAAAAAGCTCATACTGAAAGAAGATCCTGGACACCTCTCATTCCCTGGGTTAGCTGAACCAGTTTAACTTGTTACCCAGTGAGTGGTTAGTGGATCTAGACTAGCATAGGAATTTGAAGAATGGGGATCCCAGAAGTTGAAAGTGTGAAGTCCAAGGCCAGAGGTTTATAATATTGCTTCTTACTTTCTTTTGTTTGTAAGTACAAGCCAGAAGTTGAGCTCCCAAATAAAATATTTTAGGAATAGTGTTTCTTAAGTGACTCCAAATGTCAGTACAGCTGAGACAGGAGGGAAGGGGGCAGGGCACAGCCACTCAAGGAATGACAGCAACCAAAATGGTGGAAGATTCACCTCCTAGTTGGCCTTGAGGATTAAGAGGTTTAACTTCTAGTAGACCTTGAGCTTCATTATATGCTCATTGTAACTAACATGCCCGCAGGTGCCATGACAGCCCCAAGGCTAACCGCAAAAGGCCAAAGAATGGGAGGTGGCCCAATTCCTGGGAATCCCAGCCCCTTCCCCAGGGCAGTTGGATTGATCCCACCTGTAGGCATGTGAAGCTACTGAGACCATAAAAAGTGACAACACCATGCCTAGTGGCCCTTTGCGCGCTCTCTGTCTATGGAGTGTGTACCTACATTTACTTCAGCCTGAGCACTCAATTCCCACACCTCTTTCCTTGCCTTTTAATTGCCTTATACTCTATGCAGTATGTATCTCTCTAAACAAATCTACATTTACTCAACTGTGGCTCGCACTTGAATTCTTTCCTGCATGAAGCCAAGGACCCACACTTGGCAGGGCATGTCCCAGGGGCTCAACTGAGACCTGGGACTCTGCCCTCCTCACATCCCACATCCGTTTTCCTGCATCACATCTACAAAGAAATAAATGAATAAATAAATGAAACCTAGCAGGTAATACATCAGTCATACTGAGCAATAAGCAGCACCTGAGGATAAAAATTCCCCACCGAGGAGAAAAACGACATCACAGAAGAGAATACTTAGTAAACTTTATTTTTTAAAAAAAGAAAAACAATAATTTATACCCTTGGCAAAATAAAAGATCTTAATATAAATTTTTTTAGTAAACATAGGAAAAGATAATATATATACCAATAAATCAATATCAATGTTACAGCAAAATTAATAATGATTCTATAACAGTGACAAGTGAGGGTATTTATGACCTTTACACAGCAGCATTTCTGGAAGGTCCTCTGATTCCCCCTTTTTTTAAATTACAGATGTGCCCTCATTTTAAGAAAGTGTGATACACATATATCGAAAGTTAAAAAGTCAGTCAATTAAAGGATATTTATTTGCATCAAAAAATAATTCTCTACAAAAAAATTAATGAAAAGTTTCTGCAAGGAATCCATCAAATTAGCAAATTTCTCTCATTTCTAGAATTAATCAAGTACATATGTCCCCAGCTTCTTTCATTATAGCACTGTTGCATAAAGTGAGGTATACTTGATGTGAGGCAGTAACAGAGTTGGGCTTCAGACCTTCCTGGATAGAGTGTGTTCTTACTTACAGTATGAGGACATGGTTGGCGATACAAGTTCCCTCAACCTTTTGTTTCTCCTGATTCTGAACTGTTAATTTTCTTATCTCTACTGTTTTTTGGGTAACTTTGTTCAGCTAGTACTCTCAAGAGAAAAAGGAAGAAGTCTCGTGGGTGAGGGGCAGATGAATGAATGAGTGAGTCACTGCAGCAGAGCCGAGTGAGATGAAAATCTGGGATTCAGAGTGTGTGTGTGGATATCATCAGGGGAAAGCAGGAGCAATTCTGGATCCTTGGCATGGTCTGAGAGGGCCCTCTCCCAGCAGGAGAACCTGACTCCCTGAGGGGCAGCAGGGCTCAGTCCAGCCCTCCCCTGCTGGATGGGATGCATCCTCAGGAGAATGGACCCCGGCCTACTTGTCACATTCCTCCTGGCTCCCTTCAGCACAGTGGTAGTGCTGCTCACAGAACTCCTGGATCCGGCTACAGGCTTCCAACATCATCACTTCAGGTACTGTGATTACCACTCGGAAGAAATTCGGGTACTCAAAACACTGCAAAAATGAGAGCCTATTATTCTTAGAGCAAGTAAATCTGGGACTGGACCATCCAAATATGGCCAGAGTCCTAATCAGCATGGAGTACTGACACCATTTACCCCAGAGTATCAGTTCACTCAATTCCCACCATTGGGGTGCTAGGCCAGTAACTGAGTTCATTTATCTTAAAAGGAACTTGGGACAAGCTTGATTTCTTCTCACCTAGAATGTTCAGCCACAACTTTTCTTCCCAGATCGGATGGGATGGTGATGGGGGAGAAGCAAATTTTAAATAGAGGTCATGAGACCCATCAGTTTGAATCTTTTCAAATGAAAATACAGTAGTTTCTTGGAATCCATGGGGTGTTGTTTCCAGAACCCCCCAGGCTACCAAAATCTGAGGATGCTCAAGTCCCATGTATAAAATGGCATAGTATTTGTATAATCTACGTACATCCTTCTGTGTACTTTAAATCATCTCCAGATTACTTACAATATCTGATACAGTGTAAATGCGATTTAAATCATTGTAAAGACAATGTAAATGCCATGTCAATCATTGCCAGTTTGCAGCAAATTCAAACTTTGGAATCTTCTGGGCTTCTTTTCCCCCTAATGTTTTCCATCCGTGGTTGGTTGAATCCTTGGATGAAGAACCTACATATACGAGCGCCAACTCTAAGCTTTGTAGGGGAAGAAAAATTCAGGCCAAAGACCCACTCAGGGAGCGCTCCTAAGGCTCCAGAAACTGTTGAGAGTGTCCTGAGAGAGACTCACTCACCGTTGCCGGGAGGCATTGAACAGATTGCTCAGCAACTAACCGCTCTGTGAACGCCACATCATTCTCAAATTCTGGGAAGTGTTCCATCTCAATTCCAACCTATACCAATCGCAGAGAGAGGCAAACTTATCAGAAGGAGGGAAAACAGGACAACTCCCTATACCAGCAATTAAGATAGGACTGCTCTAAAAAATATCTTGGAACTCCACTACTGATAACCAAGAGTTAACAGCTCTTATGAGCTCATGGAATTTTTCATAGGGAAGAGAGGATATATTTATATTGATATTTTAGTTTATTGAAGGGTTCCTTCCTGGATGCTGACACATGAAAGCTGGAAATAGGAAGCCATTGTTTCTCAAAAAAGGCACTATTAGCCTGTGGGCCAGGCAATTCCTGATTGCATGGAACTCACCCAGCTATTGAAAGAAATTTAGCATCCATCGCTCACAAAATGCCAAGAACACCAGTCATTCTGAAAACAAACAAAATTCCCGTATATTCCCAAACACTCCTGAGGAACCAGTATCTCTCCCAATTGAGAACTCCAGTGGTGTGAAAAACCTCTTACTTCTGTCTTACATTGTCTCTATGTCTATATATAAAATGATTCGCTGTGTTGAAGAATTAAGACATTTTAAGAGTTTTCCCTTTTTTTTTTCTAAGTGATGAGGTTAAACCACATCAGTGGGACAATTCAGAACAAGACAATTCCTAAACTGACTAGCTCGGGAGCCCATCTGGTTGTCTTCGCGAGCCCTGCAGACTGGCTTCCCTTGCTTGCCACCAAGTGCCTGCCACCCACATACTCACCATAAGGTACATGGCCCCAGAAGGGCGGATGGGCCGGAGTCCAGGGATGGCAGCCAATGCCCCATAGCAGAGATCAGCATTGGACTATGAGAGGAGGCAGAGACATCAAAGATGAAAAGTTAAGCAAAAGAAAAATGAAGTCATTGAAAGGAGAGCTCACGTCAAACACGGGGAACCTAAGTTTGCTCTGCTGGCATAAGGAGTAACCAGGAAAAAACCCAACCACTCAAAGCTTTTGGCTGGGAGCAAAGTGGATTGCCAGCAGTTAGAGAAATGTGGGTATGTGCACTGATGCCACCTCCTAGTTTGGAAGCCCCATAATGGAACATTGCTTCAGGAATGAGGACCCATGATTCCAAATTCCACTGGAGGAAGTCCCTGACTCCCACAGTGGAAAGCCATGGGCTGCCCTTACCTTGAGGAAGCTTAGAGTGTTGTGGTAGAACTCCTGAGGTGTGCGATGCAGAATGCTTTTCAGAGCTCCCTGGACAAGAGTGCAGGGTCCCAGGATCCGCTGACTCAGCTTCACCAGCCCATCTCGGATCTAAAAGCCCCACCAGCAAACACATTATTTAGCCCTTCTTAAGCATCCTCACTCTGGGGATTCTTGCTCTGACCATTCTTACTATCAAGTCTTTAATTTCTGGAGAAGTGATGGTGCCTAGTGTCATCCTTAGATCAGACTCCCTGGGTTTGTAGTCCAACTCTGCCACCCACTGGCTGTGTGACTCTGGGCAAGTTATACAACCTCTCTGTGTCTCATTTTTCTCAACTGTAAAATGGAGATAGTACCAAGTCTGGTCTCATCAAGTTGTTGGGAGGATTAAATTGAAATAAAGTACATAAAGCACTGGCACACAGTAAGCCCACAAATAATACTGTGTCACTTCTGCTATTGTTTCCTTTTTTGTGGCACCAAAATTGGAGGTAGATGAAACTTCTTCAGCAAGACAGGTACAGGAAAACTGAGTTTTGGAGAGGAATCACTAGTACCATCTTTACCCAGTGTCTTTCCAGACACACAGAACTACAGGTCCAAGAAGAAAGAAAAAAACTCCTCACCTCCTTACTGCTGTGCATGCAAAATAAATAAATATCTAGGGTACCTAGGTGTATCTCCTAAATTAGACATACTATTTCACCACACAGTTCTGACCTCATTGCCAAAAATGTCTCTTCGGTCATGGATGAGGATCCAGCCCAACCTCCAGCCCGGAACCAGCCAGCGCTTGGCCAGCCCTCCACAGGACAGGATGGGGACGTTGCTACTCAGGGTGGCAAGAGGCTCAAATTTGGAATTCGAAAACACCTAAGGAGAGGGGGTGCTTGTTAGTGTTGTCTTCTGGCTTACTTTCCTCCAAATCCTATGCCTCCCCAAATCTTCCTTAGATCACTAGGGACAGGGCCTCAGCTTTTCAGGCTCATCCCTACCCTGAAACACGATTGGGACCCCCAAGAGGCTTCCAAGGTGACTATCCAGAAACATTTAAGCTGATGTCCAGTCTGGATTAAAGGAAGCCTAAAATGAGGACACTGACCCCAGCCCAGTAATAGGTACAACACCAGGAAGCCAGCTCTAGGAAATGGATGATGGGTGGAGTTACAGATTTCACAGTAGAATATGAGTCCATAACCCCTTATATGAAATTCCTGGGCTCAAGTATGTTGCAAAATGTAGAATGGTGTGGATTTTAGAAAGGCCATGTAGCACTTATGCTATATATTATGCAACAGCCCCGCAGAAATCTGGGACAGCACTCCGTGTTGAGCATAGTAACTGCTCCACCCTTTCCCTCCAGCCTTCTATAGATCTATTAGTGAGATAAATGAAGCCCCACAAATATCTTTATATGAGGCCAAGTCAGATTTTGCCACCAAGTGAATTCCAAAAATCTTCAGATTTTCATAGTTTTTCGGAGAAAAATTGGCTAAGGGATGGTAGATCTATGGATTTAAGAGTGCAGGGATACTGATTCCTGCTGTACTGAAATGATTAGGAGTTGCTTCTGATTACTCTGGATGCCACCTCTAAAGGTCTCATGAGATAATTTGGAGTTGAAAATACGGAAGTGATGCATCCTGCCCAAGACTCACCATGTCTCCATAGATCTCATCTGCTAAGATGGGGACACACTGCCTTGCGGCCACTGAAAATAAGAGAAACACGCTGAAATCATTTTCAATGTGAATTACCTTAGCACTTAGTATTCACCTGGGCTTACTGCACTTCACGCTTCACATTTCTGTGTTTCATCTTTCTCTTTAAGAACTATAGACCTTTCTTAAACTCTTCCAGGGTACAGAGCCTGAATTTCCTATTTAATTAACTAGATATCTCAAACCCTCTCTTCCACATGATGGGAGTGGTGAAGAGGCAAGTATTTCCTCTTTTTCTCCTTTTTCAGGCAAGTCCTACCTTTCCAGTAGCACACCATTCACTGGGGTCCCCAGTGGAGCCCTCTCACATCCATCCTAGGCTTGGAACTTAGTGAAGGACTTCATTTCTCATCCCAGGAAACACCTAAAGGATTCCATCCCCATCTTCTTCCCTGTCAAGTGAAGTCTGCTGGACTTACCTGCCAAAATTTTCCGAAGATGACTTCTACTGAACACTGACCCACAAGGATTTGATGGATTATTGACAACAAGACAAGCTGTCTTTTCATCAATCAGAGATTCCAGTTGTTTCAGGTCAATTTCCCAAGACTTCTCTGGCTGGGGAGGAAAAAAGGGTGAGACTAATATGATTCTGAAAACTTTAGGAGGAATCTTCACTCAAAAGTGTAATGTAAATAACAAAACGTGTCTGTGGCCTCGACCACCCACTTCCAGATCTTTCTCTCCTAAGATAATGGTCATATATTTTTATAACATAGTAATTGAGCACTTGGGTCTAAAATTTAAAAGTTATTTACCAATAAATTGTAGAGTTTGACCTCGATTCCCATAGATTCAGCCAGGGTCCTATAGAGAGAGAAACCAGGTCTCGGAACTAAGATGTTTTGCCCTGGGTTGGCCAACACAGCTAAACAAAGTTCAATAGCCTGACTGCAGCCACTTGTCAGAATGACATCCTATGAAGAAAATAAAAGTTTCATTTTGTTAGAGGTTCCACCAGTAACAGGAGAAAAGAAATTATCAGAAATGAGTGGAGGGCAAAAATAAACCTTTACAAATTCTACGTAAAGTAGTGGGGACTGTACTAAGTCAAAATGGAAAGAAATGAATATGTTTATATATATATATATATATTCATATCTAAAGGTTGTTGAAAATGTTGGGCACTTGAAAGAAATAAATCACTTAAAAAAGGACAGGTTGGCTGTGACTCAGCAGACCTTCATGAGAGATCATTATGACCTTGGACTTTTTCACCTGGTTATTTATTTACTTTTGACCAGAGATCTGAAGTCTGACTCTTTTCTGAAATACAGATGAAGGGCACCTCTTATGTTAAGAAATGTAGACAATAGAGCAGAGGGTGGCATTTAAACTTGGCACTGCCATCAATCCAATACACCAAGGTGCCTCTATTCTCCCATCTGAGCAACCTTAGGGTGAGTGAAGGAAGCTACAGATTAAGAAAAGATCCTGTTGGTAAAATTTAAAAATTCAATTATTTGGTGTTTATGGATTATTGTTTTTCAATTATATTTTACAGAGAATCAAATATAGGGTAACCTCTAAGTCCCCTGAGCCTCCTTGAAGCAGACATCACATAAGTTGTATACAATGTTATTATCATACTGTAATGACATTAAATATAATCTTTGATTAGTGGCTTAACTGTATAAAAAGTCTTTGAACTGCCAACGGGAAATTATCCTTAGTTTTTGTTCCCTTTGAAACTCTTATTCCTCATGGAACTGAAATAAGGAAAAGGGTCGAGTTTCCCAGTATTGCTTCAGAGCTGGTACCTTGTCTGAGGCTCACCTTAGCTTCCAGGGGTGCCTTGGGGCAGTGATAATAAGAAGCAACCTCCTCCCGACTGGATAGGTAGCCTAGGAGAGAAGAGCAGAAGGAGGAAGCTGGAAGTTTTCATTCCACAACTGACAGCTATGCCCTTAAGTCAACAGGTCTTCAAGCTACCTTCTGTCCCAGCTCAGAGCACATACCATTCAGTTTAGCTCTCAGTCTCTGTAGGTAAAGGAGATTATCTTTATATCTTACAATTTTATAATGAGCACAAATGTATAAATAACCAGAAAGAGCCCCCTGGGGGGGAGGTATAGCTCGAGTGGTAAAGCACATACTTAGCATGCATGAGGTTCTGGGTTCAAGCCCCAGTACCTCCTCTAAAAATAAATAAACTTAATTACCTTCTCCACCCCCTGCCAAAATAAGATAATTAAATAATACAGTAATAAATAAATTTTTAAAATTTTTAAAAGAGTAACCCAAACTATGAAACACTGCAGCATCTTGGTTACTGTGATTATGTTTTATTTTATTTTAGATTTTTTAATCTAAAATACAGGATTTAGATTTTTCCTAAATCCCTTCTAGGGACTATATTTTTTGAAAACTTGTAATTAATGAGTTCATTACATTGGGTCCATTTTAACTTTTTCACATTATACTGTATACCTCTTAGTGTTTTTGTACAATTTTTTCCCTTTTAAATTATATTTTCATACAATATTCCCAAATGTTGGCTTACAAGCTTGAAGTATAGGCAGTTTCTACAAATTATTATGTTTTACAAAATTGACCTTCAAAAAGATGTCTTCAGTTATCAAGGCAAGAGGTAATATTTTGTAATGTTTGTTAAATTAATAGTAGAGATGGGTCTCTTGAAGTTATGTAAATTAGCACTTCCCTGATCATTAATAAAGAAGAACATTCTCTAGATATATAATCTGTGTTACATTTGGCATGAAATGTTCTATATCCTTTGAATATTTGTCAAATGGAGACTTGGTTCTGGTTTTTCAGCTTAAATTCGTTTCCTAATACTTTGGATATAAAATTCATTATAAACTTTTTTATAACCTAACTTTCGTTCTTATTTTATTTTGATTTTTCTTTATGAAATTTTATAACATGTAAATAACCAACCTAAAAACCATGTCCCTGATATCTCTTTAAAGTGTTTTAAAAATTCTATTTTAACATGAAACTGGCTTTTTATTCTGTATTAAGAATATGTTTCTATGTGCACATATACACAAGGGATGAGATGTGCAATACTGGAACAAAGTCAAGGAATCACTTATTTTACCAAAATGTTTAGGGTAGAAATGTTTAATAGATGGAGAAAGTTAAACCTAAATAAGAATAATTTCTTTCTCATAAACAGTCTTCTGCCTTCCAACTGGACAGCCCATTCTTTGCTGCTCTTGAGGGCTTTGCGGTTTTTTGTTTTTTGTTCTTTGTTTTGGCTTTGAAACAAACACAGTTACACTGGGAGTGTGATCAGGACTGTAGTTAAAATAAATCCTGAATACATAGAAAAGGAGGAATAAAGCCAAGAAGTTATTTACATGGGGCAATAAGTAAGTTAATTTAGGACCTAGAGGACTCTGTAAAGAAGCAGCTGCAGCAAGATTCAAAACCTTAGTTTAGAATGAACAATGATAGGCTAGGAGCACCAATGAGAAATAAGTTTGTAATGGGAGCCTCGAGAGGGGAGGTGCCATTATGCCAAAGGAAGTCAGGAAAGAAGCTGGACCCTCATGGCTTGAGGTTTAGCATTTTGAGACTTCTTATCTTAGCCTCTCCTTAGGAACTCTGCATCAGAAAAGCAAAGAAAACTTCTAGAAATGTATTACTACTAGAAAAGCACTAATGATTAGGAATCTCAGGAGGAACTTACCAACGGAAGGGGCATAGCCATTATACTTTCCGGAGTCGAGGGCATCTTTCATTGCTTGAGTAACTTCCGGGTCCGTTGGCAGGTTTCCGAACACAGTAGGATCCCCTTTTCATGGGAGAGAAAAAAAGAACCACTAAGAGGTCATTCTTCCAGGCCCAGTGCCCAGACACACCCTCCCCTTCATCCTCTCCAACCAGACTGTGAGGATGGGGCTAAGAGGAACAATGACTGACTCTTGGTCATGTCCCCAGCTCACCAATTGACAGAGCAATCGTGGTCTTGTTTGGGTTTGGCTGCACTTTCATGCTGTCCACAATGGCCCGAATAGGATTGAAAGTTTTGTTGGACATTTCCGAGGGTCTCACGGACCATCTGGCCTTCTTGCCTTTCATTTTTCCCAGCATGGAGCTTTTCCCAGCGACGTTGACATGCACATCCAGAACTGAGGGGAGGTTGCCCTTGCTGTGCATCTGAATCACGTATGGGTCCATCACTAGCAGAGACTATGGGGAAAAGAAAGAGGTCCCTGTGACACTAAAAACAGACACCATCCTAAGGGTGAGGGGTGGAGCTGCATTTGGACCTAAACATTGGGGTGATTTCACCAGACATCTCTTTCCAAATTCTTTTCTCATATAAAGTAGCTCTGTTATGAATGAAGGGAGTTTTAAGACTTTTCACTGAGATGGAAAATAAGCAAAAACTCATTCTACAATATTAGCAGAGAATGTTCCATTGAATACTTATCTACTATGAGATTTGCTATGTGCAACTGTAATCCCTGTGAAAACTTAACCATGTTCTCAGTGAAACCATAGTAAAATGACATGAAAATTGTTAAACAGTGAAAGCATATGTGTTCCCTCATTTCTATGCAAAGAAGAGTCTCCTTAATACTTCAACAGATTGTGTCTTGTCCCGTGCCAAGAAGAACCAGGAAGAATCACTCCATGTTGTTAGAAATTTAGTTAATATTATCATTAGTAAACATAAGCCCTATCCCATAAGCATCTTACTACCTTGTGGGAAAAGAAATCAATACACCACAAAGAGAAAAGCATGCACCCAAGTCACCACCATAAAATTAGATGGTGCTTGAGATTTTACCTTCCAAGTAAAAGAGAAGCAGCCTCCAAGCCACCAAACCAGGAAGTTGTCTCAGTTCTTTGACAAGTTACAGTGGATTCAGATGCAATTCCTGACTCCTGAAATAGTCCCACAAATGGGCGTTGGGCCTGAAAATTTCACGCTATTGGTTCGAGTGACAACTGAGCAGCCAGCCTTCCTTGTTCCTCCTCTCCCTACTTTTTTCTGCTTTTTCCCTCTAACCCTACCTCCACCCCCACCAACAAATCAGGAATTTGTCCTCACTTCAGACATCTGGAGTTCTCTGTGTTAACTCTTTCCAGGCAGTTTGTGAGATGTTTGAGAGGACTGTCAGAGGGGTAGTTGGGATTACAGCTGGGAATTTTTATGAAATCTTTGCTGTTACAAAACAACCTACTAACATTTTAACAGCACAGAAATGTGTAAAGTAAGAAGTGAGAATCCTTCCTTGCAACTTGTTGTCCGAACATTCCATTCTCATTCCCAGGGGCGGGGAGTGGTAATGATTTGGCCGTTTCTATCCATTTACTGAGAGAGACAGATGACAATAGATCAGTAGATCTAAGAATGATGGATAGACAGATGACAGATAGATAGTAGATAGATTCGATGGTAGGTAGGTAGATACACTGGTACAGAATTTTATACATTTTTCAAAACATTCATGGGCTCATGCTCCACAGCTTGCTGGGCAGCATGCTTATTTTCTTCCTACATCTTGAACGTCTTTCCTTGTCAGTCCACAAAGTTCTGCTCCAGCTGGAACAAACTGGGCAGTTAGAGTAAATTAAAGCCCCCTCAATAAATATCTTAAAAGCAGAGTCTCTAAGGCAACCCCAACCTGTGCAAGTTTATCCTTATACTGGGAACTCCCCTTCATTTACCTGCTACAGTGTTACCATGAAAAACAAGATGTCAGGTGAGATCTAAACAAAACCACTTGGCTAAGCAAACACAGCAGAAATCTCGGCCTCCCTGTGAGCCTATGGAAAGTACTACCCACTCAAGGGTTAAGAAAAGCGTCAGTGACCCCATGGTTCAGATCCTACCTGTTTATTTATTGGAAGACAGACGGTTGTTACATAAGCTCTCTCTTCTCCAACTACTTATCAGTGACTTAAGTCTCCAGTGGAGTTAAATAACCTTTTATTTTTCTGGTCCTTCCATATTTTAGAGCTTTGAAGAAAGAACTTACCTAATGCATTCTCTTTCCCACTCCAGTGAAGCAAGCATTTACCACTCCATCTCACCTGTGAAGAAGCAGAAGCACCGGGCAAGGGCAGGAAGCCAGCCAGATAAAAGAGAATTTAGGTTCTGAAGCTGGAAGCCCTGAGCCCTGGGATAGATAGCCCGGACTGCTCTGTTTCAAAAAGTTATGTCTAAATATGGAGATTCCTCAAAAAACTAAAAATAGACTTACCATATGATCCAGAAATCCCACTCCTGGGCATATATATGGAGTAAAACATAATTTGAAAAGACACATGTACCCCATGTACACAGCAGCACTATTCATGATAGCCAAGATATGGAAGCAACCCAAATGTCCATTGACAGATGACTGGATAAAGAAGATGTTATATATATATATATATATATATATATATATATATATATATATATATATATATATATATACACACACACACATATATATATACACATATATCACACACACACACACACACACACACACACAATGGAATACTATTCAGCCATAAAAAGAATAAAATAATGCCACTTGGAGCAATATGGATGGACCTGGAGATTATCATCCTAAGCGAAGTAAGTCAGAAAGAGAAAGAAAAATACCATATGATAATTGATTACATGTGGAATCTTAAAAAAAGGACAAAAAAAAAAAAAAAGCTATGCCGACAATGTCTAAAAAGACAGAAAAGGAATGGCTTGAATCAGCTCAGCTATTTGGCACCCTATAGCAGAAGGCAAATTTCTTGTTTGTGTTACTAAATGCAGTTAAACCTTGTATAGATAGGAGTATACTTCACAGGCTGGATGGACTGCCCTTGGTGAAGCTGCCAACAAGTGAGAACACGGTATTGTTTCCATAGATTTTGTTAAGAGGGAAGATAATTCTTTTCTAAACGCTTTAATTTCACCACCACTCCCTTTTAAAATATAACATATGTGTAATGGAGCAATATCAGAAAAAACTAAAAGCATTTATAATCTGCCACCACTTTTAATACATGAGTCTTATTTTTCCCCCACAAAGTTGGGATTCTGTTCTATATACAGATTTCCTAAATTGAGATAAAATTCACGTTACATAAAATTCACCATTTTGACCATTTCAAAGTGTAAGCTTCAGTGATTTTTTTAGTTCACTCACAATATCGTGCAACCATCACCACCATCTAATTCCAAAACATTTTCATTGCTCCAGAGAGAAACCCCACACCCATTAACTAGCCACTTCCATTTCCCTCCTCCTAGCTCCTGGCAACTAATCAACTTCCTCTCTCTATGGATTTGCCTATTCCTGACATTTCATGCAAATGGAATTACACAATACATGGTCTTTTGTGTCTGCTGTTTTTCACTTAGCAAATGTTTTTCAAGGTTCATCCATGTTGTAGCATGTATCAGGATTTCATTCCTTTTTAGGGCTGAATTGTATGGGAATCCATTGTATGGATATACATCATTTGTTCATCCATTCACCAGCTGTTGGATATTTGGCTTGTTTCTACTTTTTGGCTATTAGAAATAATGCTGCTATTAACTTTTGTATACAAGTTTTGTGTGAACATATGTTTTTAATTCTCTTGGGTATATAGCTTAGAGTAGAGCTGCTGGGTCATATTATGGATAGTTTTTGCATTGTGAATTTTTAAATTATATCATGAAATTTTCCCATGTTATGAAAAACATTCCATCATAGTGAAGTATCAGA
Source organism: Camelus dromedarius (assembly GCF_036321535.1). NCBI lineage: Eukaryota > Metazoa > Chordata > Mammalia > Artiodactyla > Camelidae > Camelus > Camelus dromedarius. The sequence continues at coordinate 32,971,929 of NC_087444.1, forward strand.
ATTTATTGAATAATTTTCTTATTGTTGGACATGATGTGGAGTCTAGTTTTTATCATTGAAAGTAATGCTGTCAAGGGCATCTTTGTACATAAAATATTTTATTATATCCTTAAGATAAATTTTACTATATACTGACTTACTGCATTGAAGAGAATAAACATTTTTCTTTCTCGTTTACTTTTTTTAGGAATTAAAGTATTATGTATCATCATATAATAAATTCAAATTTAATGTTTATGAACTAAACCCTGAACACCTTCTTTCCCCATAATTCCATTCCATAGAGATAGCCAGTTTAGCCACTTCTGGGTTTATCTTTCCAAGTGTTTTCTATGTCTACACAATATTTGTATAGCTAGTTTTGGAGTTGTTCAAAATGTGTATACTATGTGTTTTATTCTTCACTGTCTTTTATTGTAGCCACTAGACGTAAGAAGCTACTAAGCATTTGAAGTGTGCTTTGTCTGAATTGAGATGTGTTGTTGGTGTAAAATATATATATCAGGTTTTGAAGACACACAAAAATAATGTAAAATACCTTATCAATAATTTTATATTGATTATATGCTTAATAATATTTTAATATATTGGATGAGATAAAATATATTATTAAAATTAATTTCATGCATTTCTTTTTACACTTAAAATATTTCTATTAAAATTTTTGAAATTACTGTGCGTTTCTACTGAACAATGTTGTTCTATTGCTTTCTTTTTTTAAGAAATCTTAATGTGTTATGTGGGCATTCTTTCCACTTTCATACACAGAGATCAACTTAATTCTGTTTAATGGCTGTAGTGGTTTTTTTCATTTTTAATGGAGGTACCGGAGATTGAATCCAGGACCTCGTGTATGTTAGGCATGTGCTCTACCACTGAACTATCACCCCCTCCTACCCTTACAGTGTTCATTTAATCATTCTACTCTTGTTGGATATGGGGCTGCTTCCAATTTTTCTTTCTGTTACAAATAAATCATATTGAATACACTTATAATTTACGAATGGGAATTTTTAGGAGTGTCCTATAATTTGTGGGATAATTTCCTAGAGGTGGAATCACATTTCAGCTACTGATAGACCTGCCAAATTGATCAGCTGATGGACTACAGGGAGAAGAGACAACACAAATATGTCTTATTTTGACAACCTCTCAGAATTCAGACCATCTGTCGGCACAACATAGCCTGCTTAAGGGGTGACATAGGGAATCAACTGAGTGTTACAGCAGGGGTTCTCCAGGTGGACAGATCTTGGAGGTTAAAGCTCTTCCTCTTGATATTGACCTTTGTAAGAATTAAGTCAAACAAGGATGGGATTGTCCCAAAATTAGAAGCTATTGTGACTGATTTCTGCCACTCAAGGTTTAACCTCTCAAGGATCCCAGCTACACAGGAGACGCAGGTTCAACTCCCCCCACCACACAACACACAATACACAGCCTGTGGGCTTGGTGCCCTGTCCCCACCTGGTCATTAAACCAGGAGCCTTAGGTTATTCAGATTGATAATCCCCCCTGGGGCGGCAGCAGGATCAGCTCACCTACATCTCTGGTTTTCAGTCCTTTTCATTGGTTGGCCTCCAGGGTATTCCATTTTTATCTCTGCAGCTCACTTAGGCATTTTGTTATATTTTGCCCAACACGTCTAGATTTTTTTTTTCATAACTGGAGATCTTCCAGTTCTTCCTGACCTCAATATGGCCAGAAATGGAAGTCTCTCCTCGTTAATGTGAAATGCACCTTTACGTTATGCTAAATTCCTATATCTTCCTAACCTTTTATGGAATATTATATTCTAGAATGAAAAGTTTTACAGTTCTTGATACACATTGCCAGCTTCCTTTCAGAATGGCCAATTACCTTCCTATCAGTAATTGTTTGCCAACCCTGGGAGTTATTTTCTCGAAAAATTTTTGCCAAATTGGTTGACAGGAAAAAAAAAGGTATTAAAATGTTACTGTTATTTTTGTTCCTTTTCATTTTAATGAGGATAGTCATTTTCCATATATTTATTAGCTCTTTGCATTTTATGAATTACCTATTCACGTCCCTCACCTGTCTTGCAGGGGGACTCATCTTTTTCTTAGGCAAGACCTGGGCCTAGGAAGCCACTGCAAGGCAACAAAACAGCAGCTCTGGGATCCCTGGCCCAGCCTCTCCTGTCTCAACCCGACTTGGCTTGGACACAGGTTTACAGATCAAAGAACAGCCAGCAGCACGGGGCTTTGGCATGTGGTCCTGCAAATAGTGCAGCTGACGCAGAACCTGCAGAGCGGAGGGGGTGTGAAGGGGCCAGGGGCTGCTGTATCAGAGGTCATCCCCGTGGCACGCCCTCTTTCAGCAGGTGGCAAGTGAACCTAGATCAGAAAGAAAAATAGACAAAGCAAACAAGTTTTGGTAATACTTCCTCCTCTGTAGCTCATGTTTTCTCTGGATAGAAAGCTGAGGTGGGGAACCAAAGAGAAGACCCAACTCTACTTAGGAAACCTAATTGCCACCAAATGACCTTCACTGGGCAGTCAGCACCCAATAAACCTAGAAACACCTGCAAAAAGCTACACCAGCCAGCCAACAGTTAAGGCTTCCAGTTAAAAATCAAACAACTTCCACTGATTTTGTTCTCAAGTCTGAAACTACTGTGTTGGCATAGAAATTTTTTGCGCATGTGCAGTTAAAAAAACCACGTCACATTAAATTTGCGATCATCATCGGTTTGAAGTATACAGTTCAGCAGTGTTAACTACATTTGCATTGTTGCACAACAGATCTCCGAACTTTTTCATCTTGCAAATCTGAAATTCTATACCCATTAAACATAAATTCCCCCTCATCTCCTCCCCAGCCCTTGACAACCACCTCTCTACTTTCTATTTTCTGATAGAACAGTATTTTTAAATAGTTCCACCACCCGGAGATAACCATTGTTAATCATTTCATCCACAATTAACATTTTGAAATACATTTTTTTCTTAGGGCTACATCCGTAGGCTTTATATATCAGGATTTTGTATTCCATACAAATACATATTTTGTGATTTTCCTAAGACCATAAAAATTTTTGTGAATTTGCTTTTTAGGGATCACCTAAAATTGTGGACCCCCCCCCCCCCATTTTTATATATGTTTCCACACCCTTCTTTTCTCGATCAAGGCATAAGAGCTCACACTTACTGGGCATATGTCCCATACCAAGCACCGTATGATGCACTCTACCCAAATCAACTCATAATCCTCTAGGCCATCCTAGAAGGATGGAGCCTGTTACATCCCCACTTCACAGATGAAGACAAGTCCCACAGTAGTGAGTAATGAGTTGGAGTCCCAGTCTCACCATCTGGCTCCAGATCCTGCTACGCAGGTCCACCTCACTTTAGAGGACTAAGTGAATTGAGAAATACAGTCCTTTCTACCCTAAGTAGAAAAAAAATAAAAAGAAGAAAACACATGAAGAGAGAGTCAACTGGGGATACCTTTAAGAAAATAATGAATCCACTAGAAGAACTAAGCATGGAGTATTCACCTGCCTTATGTTGCTTATTATTCGTTATTTTGTATCTTTCCATCCTGAACCATCACTCATCTGCTGGGTACAAGGAATGCATGTTTTAACTCCCCTAGTGGTTTGCAAACTCCCTAAGGAAGTACAAGGTGGGGTGCATTCCCCATACTTCTCCACATCTTCCTTCAGGTCTGGCGTGGTAACTTATATTAGCCATATTCAGTACTTGCTCACCAGTTGTCAATGAAATGAACAGTACACAAACCAGAGGGAAAGGAATAGCAGAAGGAGTGGTCGATGAGGGGAAATCCAAGCCTTTGCATAGTTACAGAAGATGAGGTGAGGATTTGGGAGGAATTAGGAAGCTATGTTGGGCTTTGATAATTTATGGTCCATCTGACATTTAGAGACGGAGCTAATGGTTTGTTCCCATGTTCAATATCTCATGTAAAAAAAAAAAACCCATAAGCAAACTATAAAACTGTAGGCTAGACAAGGAAAAGGCTGTCAGAACAGAGAGGTCAACATTGTTGACCTTCTAAAATTTAAACTAAACTTTTTTTTAAGAATAGATTTAGATTTCTCAAAAAGTTGCAAAAATAGTTCCCACATACTCCTCATCCAGATTCTCCTTATTTTTAGCATCTTATATTACTGTGGCATATTCTTAGTCACAACTAAGAAATAAACACTGGTCTGTTCATATTCACCAAACTCTACATTTTATTTGGATTCCACCAGGTTTTCCCACTAACACCATTTTTCTGTTCCAGGATCCCACCCAGAGACCATATGGCATTTAATGGTCATGTCCTGTGAGTCTAATCTGATCCAAGACAGTTTCCTCTCATCTGGGACAGTTTCTCAGACTTTCTTGATTTTCATGACCTTGGCAGTTTTGATGTAGAATGTTCCTCAATTTGGGTTTGTCTGATGTCTTTCCCATGGTGAGAAGGGAAGACTAGTTGACCTTTCAATGCTAAGGCCGGTTACTTCACATCACGGCCTTAAAGGTTAAACAGGAAATAAAGCCTGTATCTGTTTGCTGATTGAACCACCTGCTGGCTACTTAGCTCATGGAGTTTAGCAAGTAATACCATCCTGTTTGTTTTGCACTTTGCATAGTCATTTCAACCATTCTCCCATTAACTCATCATTCCTCTTTAGTAAGAACTTGGTGTTCTTTCATTTGAGGATGGCTAGAACCTCAATGCCCCTCCAATTCTTAGCATTTATTAAGAAAGAGTGTAATTTGGATTTACAGAGGGAGTCACCAAGCAAATAAACTAAGATTCTTGGGGAAACATCCTGTGTTCTTGCCTTTCTGATGTATAGAATAATCTAGAGTCTAAAGTATGCTCCAATTCATCAGCCTGTCTCTAGACCACAATTTCTCATTATTTGTGTCATAATAAAAATATTATTTTTGGTTGTGTTTTTAAATTTTGAGATATAATTCATATTCCATAAAATTTATCATTTCCAAGTTTATAATTCACTGGTTTTTAGTATATACACGAGATTGTACAATCATAACTATCATCTAACTCCAGAACATTGTCATTACTCCAAAAAGAAATCCTGTACCTATTAGCAGTCACTTCCTACTTCCTCAATCCTACCTTGCCCCTGGTAGGTAATCTACTTTCTGTCTCTATGGACATTTTCTATAAATAGAATTGTGCAACACATAGTCTTTTTCACCTTACTTCTCTACTTAGCATAATGTCCTCAAGTTTCATCCATGTTGTAGAGTGTATCAGCACTTCATTCCTTGTATGGCTGAATATTTCATTGGATGGCTATAGTACATTTTGTTTATCCATTCATCAGCTGATGGGTATTGAGGTTGTTCCTTAATTGACTGTGTGTTGAAAGCTGCTCAATATTTACCAATTGACTCAGCTCCTGGCATCAGATCTTATTTTCCTATTCTTAATTCCCACTCAAGTCTTACTTCCAGCCCCCATGAAAATATAGCCAACCATGGCTATTGTTGAAAACAAACAAATAAAAACACCAAAATGTAGCATTATCTTCTTGCCAAAGGAAAAGGCTTAAGCTGTTGTTGTTGTTGTTGTTGTTGTTGTTGTTGTTGTTGTTGTTGTTGTTTCAACACATCAGGGCATTTAGAAATCCTTCAAGCTGCTCATAACTAGGCAGTTTTTCTTCCAGTCCTATAAAGAGCAATTCTGGTCCTGCATCTTGTTCTTGTCCATGGGTCACATATCCTAGACATTTTGTTACCCATTGGAATGCTGGATATCTTCCCTTTGCCTCTTCAGATCCACTCTTTGCCCTTCCCCCTACTCTGTGCCCCAGGAAGCTGACTTTCATGGACCCCATCAGTGGGACCCCTTGGCCACTGTGGGCCACTGGCAAGAGGTTCAAAGTGGGGTTGGGGGTGTACAAGGTTGGCTCCTTTCTGGTTGGGTTGCATCTTCTGAAGACCATAGCTACCATCAGGGGGCCATCTCCACATAGCTACCCTCTCCGGGTTCTTGTCACCACTTTTTCCCCTTGCCCATTCAGGTCTCAGTGGGGACAACTCCCCTGTTGGTTTCTCTAAACTCTATTTATACCTTTTATGGCAGATGTTGTCCCTCCAAATAGATGCAACAATACTCTTATTCTACACACTCTTCAGCCATGTGGCTTTGCCATTTCTCCATTGAGAGGTGGAATATATTTCTACACCCTCTTGACTCTGGACAAACCCTGTAACAGCTTTGACCAGGGGAAGTTGAAGGAAGTGCACTGTGCCAGTTCTGGGTATAGTCCTTAACTGGTTTACTAACTTCTGCTTCTTGATTTTGACAAGACCCTGAGCCTCCAAGTAAGAAATCCTGTTTACTTTGCTGGAGAGAGAGGACATATGGAGGTGCCAGGCAGGTAAGTGAGGAAGCCATTTGGATGTCCAGCCTATCTGAACCTTCAGATTACACCAGACCAAGATAATTACAACTGCATGAGAAATCCCAAAAGAGATTCACCCAACTATTCCAGTCAACCCTCAGAACCACAAGACATCCAAAATAAATTATTTTATGCCAGAACACCTTTGGATGTGGTTCCTTTATTAAACTCTGTCCAAATTGCCTAGATTGTGTGCACCATCTGTTTCCTGCTGGGAGACCACAGATGACAACCAAAAGTGTCTGAACAAAAATCCCACTGCAACTCTAACCTGGATCACATAACCCTATGAGTGATAGGTACTGGAATAATCATAGGCAGCCATCAGTTTGAAGTCATCCTGCATCTATGGGTCTCTATCGATTTTATTTTAAACACAAGACCACAGTCACCTGTTTCAGGATTTTCAGAAGCCACTTTCAATAACAAATGTAGCAGGACAAGTTATTCTGCTGCACATTGAATTATTTATACTCTCAAGAAAGTGTCAAAGTTTTCTTTTCCAGGTCAAACAAATTGGGTTTTCGTAGATTCTTCAAAGGCCCTATGGTTGGTTAACTCTTGCATTTTATTTCTTTTCCTTCCAGAAAGATGTCATGAGTGGCGGTATGCAAAATGGAGCTCAGCTCCTCTTGTAAATATCTACCTAGTTCTGTAAGTAAGATGAGGCTATATAGATATGTATATATAAAAGAGAAAGAAAGAAAGGGATTCTCTTTCCATGAAGCCTGAGCTCTGAGCAGACAACTAAAAGGGTAGTTTACAAATGACATAAAATACAAAACTTTCCTCTCTCTTGCTGACCTTTAATGGGATCCCTGAAGACTACAAGACCCATCCTTTAGCCTACATTACCTCCTGCTGTGTGAGATCTGAGCCACAAGACAGGACTTTCCATGAGGAAGACATCTCCTCGGAGCCCCGCACACACTTAAGCATCCTTTGCCCTGTGCCTTAGTGGGTAACGTAGGATCTTCTTCCCAGATAAGGCAGGTGCTGAGCCTGGCTTCTGCACTGCAGAAAGTCCTGAGTAGATTTCCATGGGTCTGCAGTTCTGAAAAAGTCTTTCAGCCAAGAAGCACAGAATATTCCAAAGGTTAAAGGGTTTGCTGCTGCCATCCCCCACTGAGGCGTCAAGGACACTCCTTCACACTTCTGCCTGGAAACAAGTGCCAGAGGTGATGCAACTCAGCAAACTTTATCCAGTTTCACTGCTAGGATCCAGGGAAGGGAGAAGACCATCGATGGGGGCCAAACCACAGTGAACACAGTCTGGGAACATCAAGTTCCCACAGACCCTGACGAAACAAAGAGACACAATGGGATCTCCAGTGTTTGAGAAGAGAGCCACTGGGTACGTAGCTCTCTCAGCAAAGGGACTGGGAGAGAAAAAATTCTAAAAGAAGGAAACTGAATAATAGGATTCAGGTTTGAACCAAGTCAGTATGGAGACTGGTGGGGCATTGTGCCTACTTGTCCCTTAAAGCTCTTCCACAGCCAGAGTTCATTAATAAACTCAGTCAACAAGTATTTATGAGCCAAGCACTTTTCTAAGCGCTGGGATACAGCAGTGAAGGAAACAAACCAAGCCCCTACATTCTTGGCACTGACATCCCTGTCTGGGCAGAGAAGCAATGAACAAAGAAACATATGTCAGGAGGCATCAATATCATAAAGAAAAATAAGGTAGGGGCTGGGATTCAAAGGAGTGGTATTTAGTGTATGATCATTAGAATAGCCCCCCACACCCTCCCTGAGGCAGTGACATTTAATGGGAATGAAGAGAAAGAATGAGTCCAGTGGACTATGGGGAGAACAAGTGTTCCAGGCAGAGGGAACAGCAAGACTGAAGCCTTGAGGAGGGACAGCACCTGATGTGTTCAGGGCATAGCCAGGTTGGTGGGCTGAGTGGCGGGGTGGCAGCAGATGGAGTAAGAGAGAAAGTGCCTTAGTCTTCCTCTCAAGAGGACTAACCAGGGCTTTCGGTTTAACACAGGAACATTTGTTTCACGGCCCCAACTGGCCATCTATAATGCCTTCGAACACAAGGGGATGGGAGTGTGTGCATCAGGGCCGACTCCACTCAAACCAAAACAAAACCTACAAAAGACATGTGCTGCTTCCATTAAAAAGCACAATACCCTTTGCAGCGACATGGATGGACCTGGAGATTGTCACTCTAAGTGAAGTGAGCCAGAAAGAGAAAAAAAATACCATATGATAATGCTTATATGTGGAAAAAAAAAAAAGGACACAAATGAACTTATCTATAAAACAGAAACAGACTCACAAATATAGAGAACAAACTATGGTTACCTGGGAGTAAAGGGGGTGGGAAGGGATAAATCAGGAGTTCGAAATTTGCACCTGCTGGGGAGTGATGGAAATGTTATTTAGCTATCTTGATTATGGTGATGGTTTCAGAAGTTTCTATCAAAATTCATCAAATTGTACATCTGAAATATGTGTAGTTTATTGTATAGGAATTATACCACAATAAAGGTGTTTTTTAAAAAAAAAAAATACATGCTGCTAGCAGTGGGTCAGTTGGGTCACTTCTGCCTGTAGCTGTTGGGCACAGACCAGAGGGAACCAGCAGATGAAAATTAAGGGGCTGTCCTTCTGATTGAGTCTGTACAGAACTGGGGCTCTGCTGGGGAAGTCCCTGCAGCTACTCCCAGGAAGCAATTCCACCCCACACGCTCGGTTCCGTGTCACCCAAGGGCGTTCAAGTCCAGCATTCCCTGGGCCCTCATCTGAGATCCCTGCACAGCAATGGTTTGAGGGAACAGTGATTCCATTGGTCAAGGCTGTAGGACTCTGACAAGTTTTATAAGAGGAATTGGAAAGCTATTAATGTATTAATTTATTTTTAAATATCTCACTCTCGTTCTAGAAATTATTAGGCAGTCATAGACTGTCACAGCGTGGAAGGACATCATCTGGGCCGCCTGGACTGCACCCTGCCACGTGCTGGGGCTGGGCTCCTCCCACCCAAGCTAAGGCAGACTTCCTCTTGCCTCCCATCTCCCTGCTCCATGTACTGGGCCCACCTTTTGCATCCAGGGCGTAGCGAGTGCTTCCAGCTATTGGAGGTCTGGTCCTCCAAGTTCAGTCTCCAGGTGGGAAGTCTTCTGCAGGGGGGTTAGGGAAAGACCACAGAGCTCTCTGTCCGGCTCCTGGCGCCCCTGCTCACGTCCCACTCTTCCCCACTCCTCAGGGCAAGGACGTTTGCTTTTTCCCTCTGGCCTCTCTTTCCAGCCCATTGCAAATAGATAAACTCTGCCCCTTCAATTGATTTGCCAGAAGCCTTTTCCATTCTCTCATAAAACAAAGACAACCAAAGGCTGTGGCTTTCACAGTTATTGTCTATAAAATGGACTTTGAGAGTCCTTCCTGGAAGCGGAGCATAGACTTCCTCTGTGTGAACAGTCCTGTTCCTTCCTGTGAAATGGGGATCTCTGAGTGAAAAACAGAGGGAGGCCACAGATTAAGGGAAAATAAAAGCACCTCGATGCCCCTTCAAGAGGATATTTAATGATCTATTAACACAAATTTTTTTATTACTGTGATACCAGTGGCCACTTCTTGAGAGCACCATGAAGATAACAGCTTTCTCCGGTGTTCTTTTTAACACGAGTCCTCTGGACTGAAAAACAATTTTCTCATAAAGTCACACACACTTAACCATACAACCCTAAGAAAAAACATCCCACTCTCAGGAAAAGAAAAAAAACTTAACATTCACACAAAAACCTGTACATGAATGTTTTTATGGCTCTATTTATAATTGTCAAAAAAAGGCAGACAGCCTAAATGTCCTTCAGCTAGTGAATGAATAAACAAATTGTAGTACATTCATATAATAGAATACTACTCAGCATATAAAGGAATGAAGTGTCAATACATACATCACCATGAATGACTCTCAAATGCATCAGGATAAATTAAAGAAGCCAGACTAAAAAGTCTACGTATAGCATGATTTCATTTACAGGATATTGTGGAAAAGGCAGAATTACAGAGATAGAAAACAGCTCAGCGGTTTCCTAGGGGCTAGGAGTTGGGGAAGGGATGGCTACATGAGGGAGTCTGGGGAGATGAGGGAACTGTTCTGATTGTGGTGCTCATGATATGACTGCAGGCATTTGACAAAGATGGCAGAACTGTATACCCAAGAGGGAATTTCACTGTTTGTAAATTCTACTTTAATTTTTTAAAAGGAAGAGCAACAGGTTACCTGCAAATAAGCAAACACATACCAAACTAAACCAAACCAAACCACTTGTGCTGAAAAGGGTGCCACTGAATCTCAGTTCTGGATCTCATCCACCAAAGTAATTTTGCAGAAACAGATGCGATGACTTCACGGGAAGAGTGGTTTGTTGATCCTCTCAGGAAGTATAAGTGTCCTTTGTAGACAAAGCATATCCAGTATCAGGATGACACAGGCTCAGAGTGGTTTTGACATTGAGTCTCGTACTTGGCATATGTTTGCAAGCAGCATGGAACAGAACCAAATCAGAGGACGTAAAATTCCTGTCCTCATGGCCATTGACTGTAACTAGCAAACATCAGCTGACTGCTTGCTTCTGGGGCCTATTCTCCTTGTCTTGCAGCCAGAAAGATCTCAAACTTCAAGCTTCTCCTCCAAACCTTCAGATGGTTTCCCGTCATACACACACAAAAAAACCCAGACTTTTCATAAGGCCCCCATGTGAACTGACCCCGTCAGCCCCTTACACATCATGTCCTACCATATGCCCCCCACTCTCAAGTTCGGCCACACTTACCTTCTGGCTTTCTTTTTTTCCCCTTAATGGAAGTATTGGGGATTGAACCCAGGACCTCGTACATGCCAAGAATGCACTCTACCACTGAGCTATACCCTCCCCCAACACACACTGGCCTTTTGGATCCTTGAACATGCCAAGCTCATCCTCACCTGAAGACCATCGCCCCAGCCGGGTTTGAATCACAGTTCCACCATTTCCAAAATGCCTCAGTTGGGCAACTTACTTAATCCTTATGCCTCATTGGTAAAAATGGGAACAGTAATAGTACCAACATCAAAAGGGCTCTGGTGAGATTTGGTAAATTAACACGTGTAAAGGCCTTAATGCTGGGACATAGTAAATGTTTGATAAATGTTAGCTCTTATTATTTCTAGTTCCCAAAGCTCTTGTCTTTTGCAACTTTTAAGTCTTGCAATCCAGAACTGTTTGCATGCATGAGTGTGCATACTGGGTAAAATATCTTACAGAGAAACTGTGTTCAAACAAATCAGTTATTTTTTGGTATACAGAGCAGATTCAAGTACACTAATAATATTTGTTAAATTTTTTATTTGGGAATAATAATAAATATACATAAAAGTTGCAAAGAAAGTATATTTTCTGCATACTCTCCACCCAGCTTTGGCTCATGCTAATATTTTACATAACCATAGTACAGTTATTAAAGCTAAGAAATGAACATTGGTTCAGCACTTAACTATACTTCAGATTTCATTCGGATTTCCTCCCTTTTCCCACTAATGTCCTACTTCTGTTCCAGGATCCTATTCAGGATACCACATTGCATTTAGCACTAATAATGTTTTAAAATTATTATTTTATTTAATAGTTGTTACCTTTGATTTCTAAAATATGTGAACATAAAAAGACACTGGAGTATATACCATATTCAAGTTGCAGACATCCCCAGTTCCCTACCCTTCTCCTTGCCTTATTATATCTCACATACTCTCACATCACATCAAATCTAAGACACCACTGCTTGAAACATCTATTACCACTTCTGCCTCAAAGCAACTAAAACATCTTGTTCTGTACTGATGGTACTTAAGTGATTTAAGAAATCACCAAAACAATAAAAATCATGAATCAGTTTGTGACCAAAGTGAACCCCTACCCTCTGTTTAATTAGACCTTTCAGGTTTCTGGCCAATGACTGTCAAGTGGCAAAAGGGAGACAGAGCCAACCTTCCCTGGTTGGTTTTTGTTCTATTGACATTTGTTGAGTGCCCTTGATGTCACAAGCCTGTCGTAGGTGATGGCGACAGATAAGACACAGGTTGGTGAACCAATGATCACCCCATGGAGGTCTGTAGGAGGTTCAGGATGAGCCCAGAGGAAGGGCAAGGATTTTGGACTCTTGAACTGAAACTTGAAGGATAAGTCAGTTAGCCAAGTAGAAGAGCCAAGAAAGGCTGGACCCACTGCTGTGCAAATCTCCTGACCTCCCGCCCAGAGGCTGGTGGACTCATTCCCTTCTCTTTACAAAATGGTTTTCACTGCCCTGGAACAAGAGATCTGGCTGCCTACCTCTGCCAGGGCAAATATTGAGAAATGGCAGACTCAGTGACTACAGTGTTGCATCTTATTGCATGTTCCACAGGACAGATCAGTCCTCCTGCTCTCCCAGCCCCAAAATGAGAATCTGGTAGTCAAGGCAGAGCTAAGTCCTAATAAATGACAGTGGGGTATATCTGGGGGGTGCCGAGGGACATAGGAAGTGAGGAAAGACCCAAAAGAGTGATTGAAGATTGATCCTGCAAATTTTCCCACCCAAAAGGGCCCTGGGCTTGTGGAATTGGTGATGGAATATTGCCTGACATCAGAGCAATAATGCCTAACTACAAGGCAAGGGAATGCTAGTTGTCCTGGGTTCTTCCAGGAACCCCTGTCTCCTTTCTTTAAAATAAACTTAAAAAATAAGACAATAGTTTTAAGTACACACACATATATATGCAGCAGTGTTTCTCAAGAGATTTTACATATGATTAATCTATCAAAGTGACCAAATAAAATTGCCTACAAAAGTTCCTGATTTTTACTGCTCTATTGATTTTTTAACCACCACAAAGTTCCCACTTAGATGTCAGTGAGCCCTAACATGAAAATTATTAACTGTAATGCTTTTGTGTCTTGTAAATATTTGATCAGTGTGTTCCTGGCTTGTGCTTTTGGTAAAGTGTGGGCTCTGGGAAAGGGTATGTATCTCTGTTTCTTTTCATGTTTGTGCACTTCTGAGGGTAGGGGCCATATCTATTTAACTTGTTTTATACTGTGTTAGTTCCACGCACAAGGGAGTACTTTAACAATCCAATTTAATCGAGAGTTAAATGTTTACTTCCAAGAGGAAGTAAGATATGAGCACATTCACACATCCTGATTTTTTTAAACTCATAAAACAAATATGATTTACCAGTGCCAAATAAATCAGACCAAAATATACATAATAACGAATAAAAATCCACTGGCCATGCTTCTCACTCTGCCATTCCAAAAGTCCTACTCCCCTTACTCACAAATGTAGTCAACCACTCAATCCTAGCAAGTCTACTTGCTCTGTATCTCTGGAATCCTTTCTTTTCTCTTTATCTCCACCACCTCCTCCTAGCCCCAGCTACCATCACCTCTTGACTGAACTATTTGGCATCATCTCTTTGGAAATCTACCCTCATTCTTATGTGTTCTCCTTATTGTCGAAAGGTATTTTCTGATCGTGTCACACTCTCCTTCTTTACCTTTGCTTACAATCTTGCACTGATTCCCCATTACTCTTAAGATAAAGAGAAAAAAAATTCCTTTCCGAGGGCCTGAGTTGTCTGACTCTCCACTGTAGAGCTTCATTTTCTAGACCCCCTGGTCTTCCCACCATTCTGGGATTGTCCCATTCTCCTTTCTACCTTCGGGCCTTTCCACATTCAATAAGGGCTGACTTGTGCGACCAATAGAATTCTGTGGAATTGATAACATATGACTTCCAAGGCAAACGTCAAAAAAGGCATTGCAGCTTGCACCTCTGTCTCTTGGATCTCTTGCTCTGGGAAAAGCCAGCTACCATGTCACAATGACACCTGAACAACCCTGTGGAGAGCCTCCCTTAAAGAGGAACTGAGGCCTCCTTACAGCGACAGAATCAACTTGCCCACTATGTATGTGAACAAACTTTGGAGCAGATGGATTAGAGGCTAACTGACTACAGCCCCAGCCAAACTCTTGGCTACAACCTCATGGAAGACCCATGAGCCATTCAGCGCCCCCACTCCCGAATTTCTGACCCACCGTGTGATAAACAGAATGATGGCCCTCCCCAAAAATGTCCACATCCTACTCCTATGTCATCTCATATGGCAAAAGTGACTTTGCAGATATGATTAGTAGTCTCAAAGTAAGGAAATGATGCTGGATTATATGTGTGGGCCCAGGTTTTGGGGCCTGAACTCTTTTTTAACCTGCCTGGGCTTAAAGCCCTTGCAACCTTTGGAAATGGTGGATACAGTAGGAGGAATAATTCTGAATTATGCAAGTGAACGGTTTACATCAAGAGGAGTCCTCCAGGCTCTGAGGACTGGGCTTGCCCTTGACAACTTTTTTTTCCCTCGAGAGAAATGGGTGCTTGTGGATGAAGTATAGAAACTGTTTCTTGTTTTATTTTTGTAGAGTGTTAAGAAAAAGTATTCACTACTTGGAAATAAGGCAAAACATAACTATACGTCTTCAATGCCCCATGGACCACTGTTTATTCTCTTCGGTAACTGTTGATTCTCCAGGGTAGTGTGCCTTTGTTTGACTTATGACTTACTCTTGATTCAGGCTCAGACTCTGCAGAGTTAGATGCCCTTTTATTTTATATATTTACCTTTGGATGCTCTTTTAGATTGGTCAATGACAAATGCTTTCTGGAAAGTAAAGATGCAAATGATTTCTTATATCTCACCTCTAAATTCTAACTTCTAACTTCAAAGTGTATAGCTTATTACCATGGAAGTGGGGGGCGACCAACTGTTGCCATGTGCCCAGGATTCCTGGGTTTCCTTGGATGTGTGTCTTCTACTGCCAGGCAAACTGTGGCAGCTGGTCACCCTACGTGCAAGATGTTAGCCAGTTTGGGGACTGATCTGGGCATCTTCTTTCAACATTCTGTCTTTCATTAACCAGAAATACTTTGGTCTCTCCCATATGCCTCTGAATCAGCTTTCTTGTACTGCTGTTCTGTCATTAATGAGCTAGATGAATCTTTGACAAATATAAAGACTCACTTCATATTTGTATAAGAGATAGGCTTTTCAATGGTTTTAAATGGGTTCTTTGGCAAGAGATGGGGTTTCTCTGGTGAAGGAGGAAGTGGGGAGGTGCTGCTGGGAGAAGAAGCCCCAAGGAATTTTACCAGAGACACCATTTCTATTTTTCATCCCTCTATTGATCCCCTCTCTCCTGAGCTTATAGAGATGAGTAAGTCTCTTCCTTCTAGAAAAATTACCTCCCTTCCTCCTGGCAATGGCCCTGTCTCCTACTCTTTTCATCCAAGACTACAGTCTGGTTCCTTCCTAGCAACCCTCTCAGGATCTAGCCAAACTCACCACACCATCCAAATATGCCGGACATGTTACAATCTTGAATTCACTTAGCTTTGCTGTAATAAAAAAATGTTTGTAGCTACGATGTTTATAGCTATGAACATCTGACATTCATCAAGCATCTAACGTTCTTTGAGTATTTCTCTTTCATTGAGCATTTAATGCTCAGTGATCACACTCTCGGCCTTTGCACTACTTAGCAATCACTTCTCCCCCTTTTTTACAGAATGATATGCTTCCTTAATTTTGCCTAATTCCCACTTCTTCTCCATCCTCCATGCCAAGGCATTGGCTCAGACATGCTCTCCCTCCCAAACATCCTGGAAGATTATTTCTATAAAAAAATTTGATTGAGGTACTTTCTGGATAAAGAGCCAACCCTGGGGGCTCCACACAGCCCATAGTCACAAACCTAGCTTGCGTGCCAATATACAAATATTTATTCGTAAATTATATCCATGTACCACTGGACTAAAATATTTCTTACATCATAAATCAGATACAGAAAAAGAAATTCACAAAGAGATGATATTTGCAGATAAAACAGTAATTATACCCTCTTCCTCTACCTTGCAGTGGAGGTTGGAGGCAGTTGCTCAGAAACCACACACACACAGCGGTTAAGGGCAAGTACACCCGGCTGACTTTCTAGGTTTCTCATGATCTGGCGCCTGCCTATCTCCCTGTCTCTTTTCCCTTTGCTTCCTCTCCTTATCCAAATGCTTTGGTCTGAATGGAAGGATTTGAACTTAAAGCTTCCCAAAACTGGCAGCTTTCTATTCACTGCCTTTTTTGTTTGAAATACTGTCCCCCAAGCCCCAAACCCCTCCACGTATTAATTCCTTTTTAGGAATTATGATTATTCCTCATGCACTCCTTCCACTGGGAAGCTGTTTTTTGGTTACTTCTGCCTTGTACCCCACCCACACCCCATGCACTTCTCTCCCTTTGCAGTTATACACAATGTTTATCTCTGTGCCTCTCAGTAAGCAGTGAGCTCTCTAACGAAATTTCTTGTTCATTCAGTATCTGATAAACAGTAACTGCTAATAGTTTCATGGTGTTAATATATGTCAGCTATGCGTCAAGTGTTTTACACACATTTGCTTTATTTAATCCTATGGGATGGGTACAATTATCCCTATTTGTGCACCTGAGGACACAGGCTCAGAGAGGGCAAGTAACTTCTAGAGGTAGTATGCAAAGTTCAGGAAGTACTAGGTAACCTGAACTGTGTCCTTTCTATTCACCTGTGATGAGAGCAGTAGGGTCACCCAGGCCCAGGTGGGGTGGGGGGGAATACTCAGGCTGAAGAAAGGGGGTGCCTAGTGTGGGCCGCCCCAGCCTTAGTCTCTGCTGCCCCCTGCTGGCTAGCTCTGCCCTCGTTGCTGTCTTAACAGGCTCAGAAGTACCTGCCCTGCCACCTGAGCTTGAGTCTGGGGTCTGACAAGCACAGCAGATTCCAAAGGGGAGAGGGAGCTGGAAGATCATGTGGAGAAAACACAGGGATTTCCCCTGATCCACACACCTGAAGGACCGTCTCCCTGGTAGGGATGCTGAATGAAACCTCTTAGAGTTAGAACAGAATTAAGAAAGTAAACTCTCTGCCACCGAATGCCATAGAATTTACCCCAAACCAATATAAATTTTTTAAAGAAAAAAGTAGGTAACTGTTTGGGTTATTCTTACAGTAGGTTCTGCCTTAGGACGGAAAATTGAACACTAACTTATATTAATAGATTGGTTCTCAAATGAGTTGCCTCACAGAACTGTTCAGAAATAAAAATGCCCAGGCTCCATTTCAACCCTGTTAATACAATTTCTCCTCATGCTACATTTTCCCAACTCCCTAAATCTCTAAGGCCATTTAACACCCTACTTGGCCAGTTTTAAGCAAAGGCAATGCCTTGCCATATGTGCTTCAGTAGAAAACTATGCTATTTTACAACTCTGTAAATTATAGGTCATTGAGAGTGATGAAAAAAAATTCTTGTATGGAGACATGCCACATCTATCCTGTCTGACAGAGGTTCAATTGATTTTTCTTTCCCGCTTTGGAAGAAATCAGTTTTGCCTCCTTTGTACATTCATTTCCTTGTTCCTGATCTCTGATGGGTCTGTTCTTCAGATTCTGTTTTGAACCTGTCATAACATCTGCCTGGTTTTCTCAATGGTTATTGAGTTAAATAAAATCTTTAGGATGTGTTCATTTTATATCCGAATGAGAGTTGTGATTTTATCTTTTTTTGGAAAATTATCTTTAATACATCAATTGTGACTACTTTCCTTTCTCTACTCTTCAGCCAGCTGCTACTTGTGCTCTTTGCTTTAGTTGAAAACTCAGGGGGTTTCCTCAGAAAAGGGCTCCTGCCCTTAAGACCTTCCACCATATGCATAATGTCTATCCAAGTGTTCCTGGAAGGATAGTGAAATGACCAAAAGATGTTATATTTTTTAAGGCAAAAAAAGAGGTCAGGGCATTGGTTCCTAACCTTCCACAAAAACTAAAAGGACATACACTTAAAATTAAATAAACACATCAGATTTTTATTGCACTCTAAGTCTCAAATACCTTAGTTTACTTGCTCCTTTCTCATTTGTGTCGTTGGTGGATTTATTAAAAATTATAATTTACAATAGCCAAGACATGGAAACAACCTAAATGTCCATCAGCAGATGACTGGATAAAGAAGTTGTGGGGTGTGTGTGTGTGTGTGTGTGTGTGTGTGTGTTTGTGTGTGATGGAATACTACTCAGGCATAAAAAAGAATAAAATAATGCCATTTGCAGCAACATGTATGGACCTAGAGATTGTCATACCAAGTGAAGTAAACCCAAAGAGAAATAAAAATTCCATATGATATCACTTATATGTGGAATCTTTTAAAAATGACACAAATAAACTTATTTATAAATCAGAGACAGATTCACAGACATAGAAGCCAAACTTATGGTTATCAGGGTGAGGGGGGAAGGTGTGGTGGAAGGATAAATTGGGAGTTCGGGATTTGTAGATACTAACTACTATATATAAACTAGATAAACAAGGTCCTATTGTATAGCACAAGGAACTATATTCAATATCTTATAATGGCCTATAATTAAAAAGAATATGAAAACAAATATATGTATGTATATGTATGACTGAAACACTATGCTATATACCAGAAATTGATACAACGTTGTAAACTGACTATACTTCAATAAAAAAATTACCTACATTAGGATTGTTTTACTTTTAATGCACTTCATGTCATTTTGCACTTTATTCAAGATGCTATGGAAAATATAAGGTCCATATCATCTTTCTGAGTACACAGATTTACCTATAAGAACTAATGTTATTTACACAACAATTACTTATTGAGCATCTACTATGTGCTATGCATAATGGCAAAGACATTGCCCCAGGGGGCTGCCAGGCTAGAAAGAGGAACAGACAGCACAAATAAATGTATAATTTCAAATTTTGAGGCCAATAGTTGAAATGCATGTTTTCCATTCTCCCCCTCACTCTCATAGCATAAAACCCCCAAATTTTTAGTTGGGTACATGGCTACACTTCCCAGCTTCCTTTGCAGTTACCTATGGTCATGTGACTATTTTCTGGCCAGAAAGAGGTGAGCAGAAGTGATGTCTGCAACTTGTGGGTCTCACTCTTAAAGAAATGAGGAGAACCCTTCCTGGTCCCCAATTTTCCTCCCTTCCTGTGGGCTGGAATGTCAACACAGTGTTGACATCTTGGACCTTGCAGGTGAGGGCAACCTCTGAAGGGTGACAGAACAATCACCTGGAAGGAGCCTGAACTTCCAAGAATTTCACAAAGCAGAGTCACCAAATGGGCCCAGACTCTTCCAAGAGAGAAATAACTTTCTATCTCATTTAAGATACTGTACTTGGGGTCTCTGCCCCAACCAGCCCATCTTATAACCTAACTCTGACAAGCTTCAAAGGCACAGGGGATACCCCGAATATGGAAGTTAACAGGAGGTTCCAATGTGTGGCACGGGAGCGAGCATTCTGCAAATGAGGGAGCAGCAAGGAAAGTGAGATCTTCGGGGATGAGGCAGGTCAGGCCAGGAAGCACAAGATGAAACCACAAATAGGTCAACATATCAGGCTCTTTCTTTTGATGTCAAAAGCACACCAGAGGCAGCTTGAAGGGACTCCCATCAGCCAAATTTGGACAATTTTAAGTGTTAGGTAGTTAGATAAGTGGAGGCACCTGACAGATAGGTGGAGGTGAGGGAGGATGGTCTGGAAGATGGTATTATGCCCGCTTCCAGCATAAAGGGGCTTTACTTCTAAATGAGTGCCTGCAAGAAACTGGTTAAAACCCAACAGCCACAACTGTGTGGTAGCAGAAAGGACTTAACCAGACACAACACAGTGCTCATTGTGTTATAATTAACATCGTGGTTTAGCCCACCCCCCCTCCACCTCCCATGGGTTTTTCTGTGTACACCATGGGTAAGGACATGTGCAAAGGGACTAAACATGATTAAGCATTCTAGGGACAAGAGCCATCAATCAATCAAGAGACCACCTCTAAGCGAGGGTACAAGAGAAAGGGGAGACAAAAACTGCCACTTTTCCTCCCGTGGATCAGCCTGCCTCCCATTCTTGGAGGTGTACTTTTCCTTTTTTTTTTAATTAATCTTTTAAAATCTTTCCCTACACAACGCATGTTCTCCTGACTGTAAACTTGTCTTTTGGGTATGACAAGAACCAGGGTCTTTACCTTTTGGGGTAACATAAGTATACAAAAAATTAATAGATTATAACACATCATTAGGGAAAAAATGATGAGTCAATCAAGTTAATATATATAGAGTCTGATTCCATTTTTGACATCTGACTGCTGATGTTTTTCAAGCCCCACGACTCCCCTCCCCTTCTTCCCCACATCTGTGCAGGCTAATGAGAAAGCCCAGGTACCCGCCTCTGACACCGACAGGAAGTTGGTACCAAGCAGGTCCCAGTTCACATATAAGAATCTTCACAGTAGTCTTAGTCCCTAATCACAATAAAACCCCAAGCCAGTAACCCTTTCTTGCTTTCTCAAGCCATTTTCAAACCTACTTAGGAATCTGTTCTGCCCTCCCCAGAAAGCATCACTATATGGGTAACAAACATACCCTGTTGGTGCATTTTTGGCATCATCAGTCTTGACATCAGAAGCAAATTTGGGGTAGGGGGGTCCAAACTGCTTCTGCAGGGTGATCACAATAGATGTAAGGGGAAGTTCTCATTATAAGAGAAGCCAGTAAGTCAATAAATATAGAAGGGTTGATAGAATCAGAAACCACAACTTTGCAACCACCATTGTAATAATTAATTCAAGTAAGGAAGGTTAAGGAGCTACATATAATCTCAAACTTATTAAATACAAATTGGTGTTTATGTTGGGAGGGGGCTTCCTTTAAAATGGAGAATCTAGTGGACACCACCTTATCCAATCGATCAAATGTAACATCACCAATGGTGGGAAAAACTGACCTCTTGTGCCTTCTAATAGGATGTATCTGGAAGGATCTAACATCATCTATTTTACTATTCATGCCAAAAAAGTTTAATTAGAATTTAATCATAAGGAAATGATCAAACATAAGTTGAGTTTAAGGATTTAGTGGGGAGCGGCAGGTGTCTGAAACTTACACTCAAATGTTGTTTTTTTAGTGGAAGTACTGGGAATTGAACCCAGGACCTAATGTGAAGGAAAAGCCGGGCTGGTCTAACAAGATAACTCACAAGTCTAGGAATGTGAAGGAGAGGCTGGGCTGGGCTAACAAGATAACTCACAAATCTAAGTATTGGAATACTGATCTGAGTTCTGCTAGACTAACTTGTAAATCTAAGTTAATTAGTGTTGGTTTGCTTTTCATGTTTTTTGCTAGCCAGCTGGGTTTTCAAAGATACATATCTGGCTTTGGAATGTTGGTTTGCTGCCTCCCTGCCTCCACTTTTGTGATGATAATGCTGCTAAAGCTGTTCCATGCCTATTGGCTGAATACCCCAAGCTTGTACTTTACCCTATAAAACCTCATGCGCACATCTTGAAGGTGCTCAGAGCTTCGGAGCAGAAGCCCCTCTGAGCCTGCCGGTGTAATACATCTTAGTACTCCAACCCTCCTAGTGGTGCTTGTTTCTTGACTGGCCTGTCGTTTCCGTAACACTAATGCATGCTAAGCCTGTGCTCTACCACTGAGCAATACCCTCCCCTACACTCAAATGTTTTATCAAAAAAAGCTTATATATATAGAGAGAGAGAGAGAGAAAACAAACATGGCAAAATGGTAGCAATTGATCAAGGTAAAGATACAAAACCAAACCAAAACAAATGAAACAAAAAGGTAAGCTGGTACAGGGGTTTGTTTATTCAAAAAATAAGTTTCCAGAGGCCCAGAGGAAGGTCTGAGAGAGAAAGGACTTTGCCACTTCACAAACCATCCTGTGTCTGCTTGTTCAGCGGCTTCCTCTATACCCACACTTGTCCCAGGCCAGGAACAGGGCTTTGTTCAAAGAATTATTTGCAGAAAATCCTAGGATTTGGCCCCATCCTCTCCACTCTGGGAAGAAAGGCTGGTGGAGCTCACAGTAGTGCTTCTGTGGGATGGGGGCTGAAGTCTGGGCAGATAGGCCTGGTGACCCCACCCTCCTGGGTTTCCTCCTACATCACTCCTCACTTCTTAACCCTCTTGCTTTTTAGCTCTAAATGTGAGATTTCCGTGGGGCTCTGTCCAAGGCCTTCTCTATTCTAACTCCCTCCCTCCATCGGAGAGTTCTTTTACTCCAATGAAATATCATGAAGTGTTCCCAGAGCCATCCCCGTCCCCAACCTCAAATTCATTCATATATCCAATTGCAACTGCACAGCCACACTTGGATGAATCATACCCATCTCAAGTTTAATATGTCCAAAATGGAATGCTCCAATTTTCCCCAAAACTGGTTCTATCCACTCTGCCCATCTCAGTAAACTGTACCTCCATCTACCCATCCTATAAGTTCTTCAAACTACAACCTAGATCTGTCCACTTCGCACCATCAACTCAGCCATCATCACCCCGCACCTGGATTGCTTCAGTAGCTTTCTAACTCATCTTTCACTTCTACTCTTGGGCCCCTGTAGTCCATCTTCCTCACGGAAGGCCGAGCAATCTTTATTTTATTTTTTATTTTGGGGGGAGAAGGAAGGATTTATTACTTACAGCAAGGAGAACACCAGGGATCTTTCTCAAAGCAGTGTCTCTGTGTAATCTTTATTTTAAAAACATAAATCAGAGCAAGTCACTCTCCTGGCTCAAATCACGTCAATGTTTTCCCATTGCTCTTAGAATGAAAATGCAGATGCTTCCCCGTGGAGACCCTATGCCATCTCCTGTTCCACCTCTCGGCCTCATCTCAGCCCCACTCACCTGCCTTACCGATCAAAATTTAGATGTCAGATTGTCTTCTTTCTTTGTTTATTGGCAGTTCTCCCCTTTCCACACACACTAGCATGGAAGCACCATACAAGTCGAGTTCGCCACTGGATCTCCCACACTTGCTATTGGTGCTCACACATATTTGTTGAAAGAATTTATTAATAGGCAGAGATTTTTTTCTGTTTTTAAATATCCTTACTTGGCAAAAAAAGAAAGAAAGAAAGAAAGAAAAAGTCTGTCAATTCTGTGTGGTTTGTCATGTTACATAAACGTTTATAAGTTGAGGACTATTGTAATAGATGAACTGGCCTCAATGGTCCCTACAACACAGTTAATTAAATGATAGCAGGAGAGGGAGGAAGAGAAGGACAGTGGCTGTGTGGCTGGATGGGCGGCTGGATGTGTGGATGGATGGGCAAATGGATGGGTGGATGGATGGGTGGATGGATAGGTGGATGGGTGGCTGGCTGCCTGCGTCGATTTTTGGATGAAGGAGTAGGTGGTTACAATCTGGGAAAGCAAACCCAAGGTGCTGAGACCTCGGTTCCGTAAGATGCCCATCTTGCGGGGTCATAGAGGGGTTACTTCAGGACCGATGGGGCACAGTGGGCAGGCGGTAGTCAGCTGCCCTGTCTGTAAAGCAGCACGACCCTCTAGGCCCCCACCCAACACACGCACACGCGCTCCAGGACTCGGGGTCGCGCTCAGCGGCGCCCCCTGCTGGGGTGCGGGCAGAAGGATTAGTGCGCATGCGCGCAGGTGAGCGTCCCGCCCTGCCCCCGGGCTTGGCCACCTGCCGGGGAAACTTGTGGATTGTTGCCCTCGGGTCGCTTCTGGGCGGGGACGCGGAACTGGGCTATGGAACGTCCGTCGGGGACTCGCGAGCCCCGGGCCCAGCCGAGAGAGCGGGACCCAGACAGGCACCTCCGCTCGGACCGAGACCGCCACCCCGAGCGAGAGCGGGACAGAGCCGGAGACCGGCGCAGGGAGAGAAACGGAGGCGGGCGGAGGGACGGGGACCGGGACAGGGAGAGGGACCGAGAACCCCGCCAGGACAGACACAGAGCCGGGGACCATCGCACTGGTGAACAAAGAGTTCGGGAAAAATCCCGCCAGAGGCAGACGCGGAACGGACCCCAGCGGCCGACCTGGGACGCTGCCCCGCCCCCCTGGCCCGCGCCCTGGGAAACCCCGGAGCCGCCGCCCCTGCGGAAGGAGGGCCTCGGACGCCGCGGAGCAGAAAGGTGAGGTGGGGTTGCGGGGGGCCCTCGACCTCCGCCCGGAGGAAGCCTGTGTCTGAGGCCCCTCTCCTCGGCTTTGCGCCCCCGGCTACTGGTCCTAGGAAGCGGGTTTAAAAGAGCCATTCCTCCCTTTTGAGCTCTTAGAGGAGATCTTGGAGGGAGGGAAAACCTTACAGTACCTGTCCCCCCGCCACTTCTTGACCTGAACCCGATTAACAAAGCAGAGACAACCCCCCACCCCCATACACACACCGTTAGCAGTGGCAGGGCCGGGGCCCAAGTGGAGGAAGAGAGGATTTCAGGACAAGAAAGGGAAGGAGTGGGAAGGAAACTGGGTAGGTGGGGTTAATCTGAGGCTCCTCCCTGACCCCCCCCCACGTGGTAACAGGGCTGCCCTTTGGCGCTTGAGACCCTTGTCAAACTAGCCCTCCCCAAGTCCCTTCTCCTGGAAGCCCGGGCCTAGTAAAGTCAGAGCAATGGAGAGTTAATAGTTTAATGTGTAAGCCCTTCCAGGGGCATATGCATTTTAAAAACAGACAGCTGAGAGAAGCTACAGTTTTAGCCAAAGAGCTCAAAGTACCTAAAACTTCACAGAAGGACAGAGATATTTCCCCCTTTGTCTGTGAGGTCTTTCTGGGCAGCCTCATTCAAATCCATGGTTATTTCAGACCCCATCCTCCTGAATGAACAAATTTTGCCATCCCTACTTCGTAGAACACAGTTCTCATAAGGCCTGTGAGGTGAAAGCGATGTGATGTTCCAGAAGACTTTGTGAGCTGGGAGAGGGTGAAGATGGAAGGGAGGCGAGGAGCAGGGCCTAGACCCCACTTCCCCTTTGGGAAGTTGGTCTTTTTTTCCATCACACATTCCATTTAACTCCACAAATATTACCAAATGCCCAGATTAGGTGCCAGGCCAAGAAGGAGACAGGCAGGTACTGGAGTGATGGCTGCCTTCTGGTTTTTGACACCTGCCCTCATCCCTCAGGGGAATCCAGGCTGTGGGTCTTGGATACCTATGTCCAGTCTCTCTCCCACTTGTGTCCACACAGCGAGAAATCTACTATCCTGATTTTATGTTACCTTATCTAGAACTAACTAGCCAAACTGTGACAAAGGGTGTGTGCAGATACAGTCACAGGCACTGGCTGTTGTTTCCCTGCTGAAAGCCACATTGCATTGCAACTGTCTGGCCTGGAAGAATCCAGAGCTTTGTTTTTAGGTTCCCTTCTAAACTGGTGTCCTGATCCCCCTGCCGCCTCAGCCCCAAAGTCAGTGAAGGGATTACTTCTGCTTCTTTTGCTCACCAACAGTTGGTGGTGTGAAACCAAGAGCAATTTATGTCTGTCTCTCTTCCAATGACAAGCATTTATATAATGGGTGGGATTTAGGGCCAGGGACTACAGGGACCTACTCATAGTGTCCACGGTTTGGTAGGAGACTGACAAAGAAATGGGCCAATTGCAGAACATGTGAAATGTGTTACTCCAAGGGAATAGATTCAGAGAGAACAAGGCTGGGCCCTGATTGAGCTCTGGAATGTTTCCTGGAGGAGATAACCTCAAAGCTGAGTTCTGGAGAAGGAGCAAGAGGGGAAACTGTACCTTCCACAGTGACGTAGAGGCATGCAAATGCAGGTCACCTTTTGGGGGGGAGGGGCAGTTCACTATGGGTGGGTCTGTGAACATGAGGTTGCAAGTAGAGAGAAGTGAGCAAGAGCCCTCCTGTGCCGTGCTCAAAGTGTGGGCTTTATCCAAGGCGATAAGTTTATGGATTTCAAAACCAAAAGATACATGATGAGATCTCTGTTTTAGAAGGATCCCTGGAGCCTAGCTAGTAGAATGCAGCCTCCACCCCTTCAGGGTGTGCTGGATAAAGCAGTAGGGAGGGGGTGGGGTGGGGGCAGGGGAGAAGAAGGAACAGAATAAATGAGCCAGGGCTGGCAGAGGAAGAGGGAGAGAGATGGAGATGTCCAAAGTTAACTGTACCACTCACAGCCTGGAGAATTATTGCTGATTCAGCTGTTTCCAAAGTAATAAGGAAGGATGAGAATGCCCGCCTGGGCATGAGAGTCTTGAGAATGCAGACTGGTCTGCGCTGAACTGAAACACTCCCCAACGTGGCTCCCAGCCACCTCCTTTGATGGCTCCTGCAGGCTGACAAAGCAGCATCAGGGGCAGGGCTCAGAGCTACAGGGATAAATGATGGGCTTAGTGGAACTGGACCAGTGTTTGGATGCCCTGGGCGGCCACTAAACCAGAAAATGCTCTAGAGGAGTATGAAATACTGTGGCAAATTTTGTTTCTGTTCTGCACACTCGAATGTCTGGGCCCAGCATGAGGTGTCCAGAGTTCTCTTATTGAACAGGCTGTTGAATTTGAAGCCCACTAACGGCTATGTATGTTTTTGTTTATAGTGAACCCACTTCAGGGAGATATCCACTCTCGAACCCCAGGCCTGAACTGGAGGAAGTGGAGTATTACCAGTCAGAGGCTGAAGGACTCCTGGAATGCCACAAGTGCAGATACCTGTGCACCGGAAGAGGTGAGCCATTATGAAGGCAGTTTGACCATTTACTCACCATTGCTGGTGGTTCTGCAAGGGGTCCAAGCTGGTGAAGCAAAAATTCAAGCAGACTTCCCTTTTGGCTTCCTAGTATCTTCGTTTCCATACCTGCACGAGGTTCATGCTATCTAAGAAAAAAAAAAAAAAAAAAAAGGAAGGAATGTCTGAAAGGGGCAGTGAGGTTTCCTGTGTTTGTGCTTGGGGTCTGGCCACCAGCAGTCATCTGGCAAGGCAGGCCAAAATAGAGAGGGAAGATCACCTGGAGATGGCAGCCAGATTGAGCTCATGCCACGGGACAGGAGATCTGATGCCCAAAAACACCATCATGGCTTTTAAGCGTTGTTAGCTGAGACCCACAGTAAGAAGTATATTGTACATTAAGAATAAGTTCGTGTGCATGTGCTTACACACACACCCCACATCATGAAATGATACCCTGTTACGTACCAAGTACACTGATCATTTCTATCCTATTCTGTTTCATTGAAACAAACAAAAGCAAAAAGCCACTTACTAGAATCCACAGTTTGAAGAACACTTAAATAATACCTGTGTCAGCTCCAAATGTGGTTTCCCAGAGTTCCCATCCTAGCACCAGACCTGGCCTTACCAGCAATGAAGAAAATCTGGTTTGTCAGGGTGAGGCCTAATGACTCACATGATTCCGTGAGAAACTTTCCTAGGCTGCCTGTGACTAATGAAGGGAAACTTCTCAGCCTAGGGTAGAGAAATCATGGGACTTAACACCTGAAAATGTCTCTTAGGATGATTACAATGATATATGTGATTATAGGATTATACAGAACTTTCACTGAAGAGCTCTAGGCAATGCAGGTACAAGAATCCTCACTCTAGTTTACATATGTTGGCACACTTCATTGCTTTTAATTCACTCCACAACCGCTGAATCTCAGAGAGGTACACACAGCTGTTAGGTGGAAGAGCTGGAATTGAAGCTTAGAGCCTGACTCTAAAGCCTGAAATGGTTTATGTGCTTGACCTTTCTTCTTTTCTTGATGATGTAAATAGTAGCAATAAGCCAGAGGCTGGTTAACAGGTTTCTCCACAGAGGTATTCTTCTGTGATTGACTTACCAAGAGGAATGAGCAGAGCTGAGGCTCTGGACCAAAACATTACTTGACTTAGCTTTGATTGCCTCAGGCTATTTGGCTTAGGGCCTAGAGGTTGGTTCTGAGTTAAGATAGTGAAAGGATGGATGGTTCAGCTGTCAGAAGCTAACAAATGAGTGCTTATAAAGATCTCTGGGTACGCAGAGACCCATATAAATACACAATGCTGTGCTCTGCTGAGAGAAACAGCCATTAAATGCTGGGAACTTGTCTCAAGCAGGAAATGCATGCCTGGGTAAAGGTCACCTGAAGATTTTCAGGCTCATCTTAGAGCAGATCTTTTGTGACTTCTTTTCCTCATTAATGAGATCATGTCCTCTTCCAGCAAACTGGCAAAAACGGGAGGCAGCGGTGGCTGTCTCTAACTTCCTGCAGAGACCCTGATGTTTGGGCTGAGTCATCCTTAGGAGTTTCAGTGGAACACTGACAAAAAGAGATAAGCCCCGAATTCACCTTTGTGGGCAAGAATCCACTCCTACTAAAATCTTTAAAGGCTGAGGTTAAAGATCAGATAAAAAGCAAGTACAAATGTCACTTGGGCATATCAGATAACCAGGAATCCCATAGGTGTATAGGTCGTGTGTGTGTGTGTGGGGGGGGGGGTGTATAGATATACTACTAAGAGGGGCGATGATGAGTTACACATTCCCTGGGAAGAAGGTCCACGTCCTGCTCCCTCCTGGCTCCCTCCAATTTGCATTCGGAGCAGCTTCTCTTTTCCCTT
Source organism: Camelus dromedarius (assembly GCF_036321535.1). NCBI lineage: Eukaryota > Metazoa > Chordata > Mammalia > Artiodactyla > Camelidae > Camelus > Camelus dromedarius. The sequence continues at coordinate 33,000,797 of NC_087444.1, forward strand.
TTGTTCTTTTCCTCTCCCTTTAGATCCTTGGTGATCACATCATTATGGAGAAAATGATACAAGGAGAGTTAGGCCAGTGTAACAAGGAAATTGCAGGGGGGAAAAAGTTGCATTCAGCTTGTAGCGTTACTTGCAAAGCATCCTTAAAAAGTTAATTTCGTTCTCTCCCCAAGAGTTGTAATCTCTATAGTCAGTGGTGTTGTCTCTCACTCAGAGCCTGGAGGGCTGGGTTTTGGATGACTTCTTACTGCCAGTGGCATTGACCTGTGATGATGCTGAAAAGGTGCAGGGGGACAATTGTGGGGTTTTCCTCCCCAACTTCCATTCTCAGTCCCTCTTTTATGTGCTTATTTAATACTCTAACCCAGTGCTGAGCTCATGTCAAGATTTCAAATCACTGTTGACTTTAAGAGTGTTAACTCACTAACAGACAGATCTGAAGGATTCAGCCAGAGTCAGAAGAATAAATGACCTAAAATGCACTCCTTCTTAGGAGAGAGGGACGCTGACTCAGTGAGCCAGATGCCTTCAAGGGGCAGGTAAGGCCTGGAGAGGCTCTGGGCCTTTATTTTTAAAAACACATGTCACCAGACGTCTCCCCCAGCCCTGGTTCTTGTTTTCTGATTGGATCAAAGCTACAACAGAAATATGGGGCTTATGGGGGCTCTGTCCTCCCCAGACTCTATGAAGAAATACATGCTCCCAAAACATGGGGAAAAGCCTGAATGTCCTTTACATTGGGACTATTTAAATTCATTATGGCATTCTGTACATCCTTTAAAACTATGAAGTAGATTTATATTTGCTGAGGTCGAAAAAATGTTCGCACTGTATTAAGTGAGAAAAAATAGGTTATGTTCTTACCTAAAAGCAAATAAACAATAGCAAAAATTAGGCACACATGGCAGGAAAGTCCAGAAGGAAAAGTAATGGTAACAGTGGTTATTTTCATTGATTGGATTTTACATAATTTTTATATTACATGTTTTTGTTGAATCTAGATTTTCTTTTTTTTAACCATCAATGTATGCTACTTTTATAATTAAAGAAAACAATTCTGCCATTTGCATTGCGGGGGGAAATGCAGAGTATAAAGATCTTATCTGAGAGTGCCTGATTTCAGTTAGAGAATTTGCAGGCGTAAAACACCTTCATGCTTAGGCCACCTGGACGCAGACACAAAACCTAGTTCCCTAAAAGCCAGGGAGATGCAACGGCCTGATCCCACAGCCAGCTGACCCCTCAGAATTGTGCCAGCTTGGGCAGCTCCCAGCTCAGGAGCTTTATGTTATGCTGTATGTTACGCTGAGCAAAGAAGCCATAAACAGAAGAATATCTAAGTGTGTGATTGCATTTGCATGGAATTCTAGAAAGACAAACCTAATTGCTAATAATGGCAGAAAGAAGATCAGTGGTTGCCTGAGGAGGAATATGAGGGGCTGACCACAGAGGGCTACTGGGGAACTTTCTGGGGATGAAAATGGTCTGTATCTTGATTACGATTACACGGCCCATACCGTCAAAACTCATCAGGCTGTGTGCTTAATGCTGGTCACTTTGTTGTGTATACATTATCTCGCAGTAAAGCTGATTTTAAGGAAAGCGGCTAGCTTTGGTGGAAGAGCTGGAGCTCTTCCACTGTCCAAGTAAAGAAGCAAGGGTCCTGGAGGAATCCAGCCCTGGGAAAATATCACAGCCCGGATTTGCTCTTCAGGGAAACCAAAAGAAAACAAAATTAAACTTTAAAACATACTTATTGAGTTAAAGTCTAGGATCAGTAAAACCAATTATGTTTCTTAAATTCAGTTAGCCTTGTAGGTTTAATTAACTTAGTCTTTCTTATATCTAATGTATGTGAACCACAGTTTACATTTTGATGGATAACTTCCATGCTTTTTCTTAACTTCACTCTATTTTTTAAGCACTGTATTATCACTTCTTTCAAACTTGAAGTTTCTTCTTTCAAACTGAAGATAGCCACAGAACATATCTGAAGAGCAGATAACTATTTTTTAGTCTTTTTGGCAGGGAAAGGCCAAGGCGGAGAATGTTCTTGCCTTCCATATGGGATGCCTTTCTTTCTGCTAAATGACCTGATTACTCCACCACCACCAGCTGCCCTTCTGCCCCTCATTGTCCTGCAGTTCACCTGGGGCAGGTTGCTGTGCTCTTTTGAGAGTTACCCTTTTCAGTCCAAAGTCTTTCTGACATCATTTCTGGAGACCACAGTTCCCTGCTACTATCTAATGCTACTCAATGCAGCTTTGGCTGCTCAGGCCTCCCAGAGGGCAGAGTAAAGAGCTGGCTGTGGTGTGAGCCGCCAATTGGAAGATAAGCCTCAAGGTGAAAGTCTCCAAGTGCAAAGTGGCATGTCTCAAAATGGTACCACGCCCTTCTTTTGCAGCCTGCTGCCAAATGCTGGAGGTTCTCCTGAACTTGCTGATCCTGGCCTGCAGCTCTGTGTCTTACAATTCCACGGGGGGCTACACGGGCATCACCAGCCTTGGGGGCATTTACTACTACCAGTACGGAGGGGCTTACAGTGGTTTTGATGGTGCCGACGGGGAGAAAGCACAGCAGCTGGATGTCCAGTTCTACCAGCTAAAGCTGCCCACGGTCACTGCGGCCATGGCCTGCAGTGGAGCCCTCATGGCCTTCTGCTGCCTCCTCATTGCCATGGGTGTCCTGCGGGTCCCGTGGCATTGCCCCACGTGGCTGGTGGTCGAAGGCTTATTGGACGTGCTCATTGCCGGGGCGTACATCCCAGCTTTGTACTTCTACTTCCACAACCTCTCTGCGGCCTATGCCTCCCTCGTGTGTAAGGAGAGGGAGGCGCTGTACCAGAGCAAAGGGTACAGTGGCTTCAGCTGCAGTTTCCATGGGGGAGACATAGGAGCTGGAATCTTTGCTGCCCTGGGCATTGGGGTCTTTGCCCTGGGGGCCGTGCAGGCCATCAGGGATTACCAGAAGGTCAGGAAGCTGAAAGAGAAGCCCGCAGAAATGCTGGAGTTTTAGGCTTTTTAAAACATTCTGCTGAACTTGAGTGATGGAAGGTACTCTGAGCTGCTGTCTGTGATGGAATACTTGGCTGTAGAGCTTGTCAACCCTTGAAAAGTAACAGGCCATTTTGGCTTGCTGGACCCAGCTCCAGGTTCCCTGGTGCAGCACTCCGTGATGTAATATGTCCTGGTTCTGAAGTCCTGTGGTGAGAGACTAACCAAAATTACTTTAAAAAAACAAAAACAGAAACAACCAAAACTGGAGCCCAAGACCAACAAGGAAAAGGCATGTGCTGCAGGAAAATGCACTTCATGATTAAATAAAGGGAGACAACCAAGTGAATGTGAAGGCTTTTATCTTCAAAGTTCATGAAAAGCCACATAGACATGAAACAACATTTCAGCCTGAAGTTCTCCAAACATAGCTGTCTTAAGCAGATTAGCCCTGAATTTTTTCCACGCTGAACTCTCAGTCCTTCATTTCCTTAATGCTCTGGATAGGGGTGGGGGTGGGGCCCTGGGGAAACTAGTCCTGTAAGATTTAAGTTGGAGGGAGGCGTGGGCTGGGGAAAGAGGAATCAGATTAATTCACTGAGTTGTAAAGAAGCGATTCTAACAAGCCCCTTAACAATGGCCTTGAAAGCTCAGTAAGTGTTTTGTACCTCTTGTAAATGTGCCATTGTAGGAAGAATTCAACCCGACATCCAGAATTCAGGATCCATCCAAAATTAAAGAATATAAAATCTTTCCCAGCAGAAGAATGCTACTTTTGGCCAGACAACTTCCTGGGTTCCTATTGCTTGTTAAATGATGACTTATGGCACAGTCCCATATATTCTTGGTACAGGTGAATATGTTCTTTGCTTTATGTGGCTCCAATAAAACTCCAAAGAAAAATTTTAATTTGGAGGTGATGGTTCTCTTTACAATATGTTTATAATGTTATTTCCTTACTTATCACATTTAAAAAGTGAGTTCCATTTGGGTTTAGAAAAGGAAATACATATGTTTGCTTATATATGATTAGAAAACTAGAGGATAATGAGAAAGTATTACCAGTTTTTGCTCCTAGAGAGATTTAAACAATTTTTTTCATTTTATGTAGGACTTGACTGCACATGTATTAGTTTTACTTTAGAAAAATTAAAAATAAAAAATTTGATTTGCTCTCCTCAGTTCTTTTTTCACATTCACAGTGAAAAGGCAGATTGTAGATGTATAATGAAGCAGAGTATTAAATGATCAGCCACAAAAGGAGCCTCACCCAAGAAGATGCTAGTTTAAACCAAAAGTCTCCTGTCTTGTTTCAGTCTCCACTTCCCTCTACAGAACCTTCTGCTGTCTCCAGAGACTCGTCTCACCCACTATAGGAAGCTGCTCTCTTCTGATGTCTGTGAATCTTTCTGCACTAACCGCACGCTTGGAAATACTGGAGCCTTTTTGATATTTTTAGCTAGGCCAGGTCAGGCCTGGCTGGTACTCTGATAATATTCAGTGGCCACATTCCTTCATCACTGGACCCGGCAACAGACAGTTATTCCTCTTGATTGTCGCAGTTGATGGAATGAGTGACAAGATATGGATTTATTACATTTCGGCCTAGCAGACACGTGCTGCATGGTGCTGTTTGGTAGAATCTGTCCCAGAAGGAAACATTCCGGTTGTCCCCATCTTGTAGTAGCACAGAACCCTGCTTCCCTTTAGGGAGTGAGACATTAACCTGCACACAGAAGGAAAAGCGAGGCAGAGAAAGGTGTGGGGTGCCAGAGATAGCTACTCTCCGTGAGTCAGAATGATGTCTGGGTCAATTTGCTTGCTCTGCTGTCGGGAGAGAGTAGCCAGAAGCTTATGGTGCCTGGGTGGAGAGTGGGCAGTTCTGCTCTGATGTTATTTTCAGATTTACATTAGAGGAATGTAGCTTTTCAACTGTCAGAGCCCTTAACTGTTGGGCCCTTGGGGACCTCCCAGGAATTCGTGTGGGCCCAGCAGGAGATAGAATCAGCAAGCCCAGTAGCTGCTGCCTGAGTACGTTAGACACACTGATTGTGGTACCCCTTATGTCTAGGTTTTCCTGATTTCTGGGAAACCACGCTTTTCATTCTCCATTCACCTCTTGGCTTCCACTGCCTTCTGGCACGCAAGTGAACCCCCAAGTGAACAGGCCAAGTATCCAGCAGTAGGATCCTGGTTGAATAGACTGGTCCATCCACACAGTGGGGTTGGAGGCCACATAATTGAGCATGTGGACACTGTAGGAGCTGATCTGAAAACAACTCTAGGAAGAGTAAGTGGAAAAGTGCGATGCAGAGCCATGCGTGTAGCATGCTCCCTTGTGACAAAAGCCGGGAACGGGGGATGAAATTCGGATTTGAGTGCTTTTATTTGCATAAAGGAATGCTGGAAAGTTATATCAGAAAATGCTTGAAGTAGTTGGAGGTAAAGAACAGGGTGGACAGGGACATAGGTGATTTTTCTCAGTTTATATTATGTCATTTTGATTTTTAAAAAACTTTAAACTTTGAAATAATTATAGATTCACAAAACATTGCTAATATAGTACAGAGATCCTGTGTAACCTTAACCCAGTTTTCCCCAGTAGTGACCATAGTACAATATCGCAACCAGGAAGCTTGACAACCTCCAGGGCTTATTTAGATTTTACCACTTTCACATGTACTCCTGCTGTGGGAGTGTGGTTCCGTGTGGTTTTATCTCGTGTGACCATCACCACAATCAGCTACAGAATTGTTCCATCATCAGGCATCCCTAGTGCTCCCCTTTATAGTCATATCTACCCCAAACTCCTCCACCTCCCATACTCCCACTCATCCCCATCCCCCGACAGCCATGGATCTGTTCTGTAGCTATGTCATTTTGTCATTTTGAGACTTACATAAATGGAATCATACAGTATGTAACCTTTTGAGACTGGCTTCTTTTCATTCATCATAAATCCCCTGAGATCCATCTGAGTTGCTGAGAGTATCAACAGCTCATTCCTTTTCACTGCTGAGTAGTTTCCCACGGGATGGATGTACCACAATTTTCAACCATTCATTCACCCACTGAAGGGCATTTGGGTTTCCAATCCTCAGCAATTACAAATAAAGCTACAGTGACATTAGACCTAAGTTTTCATTTCTTTAGGACGAATGCTCAGGGGTACAATTGCAAGGTCACATGGGAAGTATATGTTTCATTTCTAAAGTAACTGCCCAATTTTTTTCCACAGTGGCATTTTGAGTTTTCAAACATGAGTATTGAAAATAAAAAAACAAGGATTTTTTTTGTTTTCAAACCAAGGTGTTAATGTCGAATCTGACCATGTTCCCTACAATCAGGCCACCAGTGGTATTTCTCTTCCCTGACCTGGAGAGTTTCCTGGGTGAGTGACATCAGTGTTAAATCCACCATCTCTCTCCTCCTAGGTGTGATACAGATAGTGGAGGTGATACTGAATGGGATGATTCTCATGTGTATCGTGGCCTCTTACTTTGTCCTTGCTGGATTCAGCGCCAGCTTTGCGAGCGGCGGCGGATTTGGGAACAACTATTACTCACCATTTGAGGGCACTGAGCTGGAGCAGGTTCGGCAGCTGGACCAGCAGTACACGGTCCTCCGGGCACCCCTGATATATGGCGGCGTGGCTGTTTCTCTGGGGCTGGGTGTCCTCACCTTGGGTGTTTTACTCCAAGGAGCCAAGAGTCTGAACAAACTGCCAAGGAAGTGGCTCCTCCTAGAGGCCGCCTTCAGCCTTCTCGCAGCGGTAGGCTACTGCGTAGGCATCGGTGTTTACCTCCACGCGGCCTTGCAGATCAATTCCACGGACACGTGCAGGACAAGGGAGAGGGTCTATGCCCGCAAGGGGCTCACCTGGATGAACTGCCAGCTGTCAGGCACTGACGGCGCAGCAGCCACCTTTGCTTGTCTTCTGGTGATCATGTACGGTGCCAGTGTGGTGCTGGCCCTGCGGAGCTACCGAGAACAGAAGCACTACCAAGACAGCCAAGAACAGCACAGAAGTTACAGTGATGCACCAGAATACCTGTGGTCTGGAACGCTCTGAGATCTTCTGGAACCTAAATGTCAACCCACCTCCCTTATTTCTCTCAAAAAGATGGGTCCATTGAAATTGCACATTAGACAACAGTGGTTTCACATAACTTGATTTTATAAATGCTCCCTTTGGTACCAGTGCAAAGCTAAATAATCATCCCATTTTTCTGTAAGTCTTTGTTGGCTGAAGAGCTTGAAAAAAATACCTCCACCTTTGCTACAAAGAACAACATCCCAAGTTTGGGTATACCCTTCTGGTTTGGCTCCCTTGCCAAATGGTAAGGTAATAATCACAACAGCTAAATAGCCAGAGAAATTCTGAAGATGAGAACAACACATCAGGGATAGCAGGCCCAGTGTGACAGTAGAGGTATCTTTCCTGTCCTAACTAAAGTCACTAAGAAAAACATGCCATTTCCCCCCGTATTTGGTCCCATTGGAATGATTTTAAAGCATTTGTGTGGTTAAAGTCCAAATGAGTTATTACACTGGGCTCCTGCTGGAGCATGAGGGAGCAAAAGTAAGTAACAGGTGCCCTTGCTCACTCCCCAGGGAGGGGCAGCTGGGTCCTAAGTGGGGTGAGGGCAGGCCTTCGAAGGTGGGTCATAATCTCTCATGACCCTGAATTGTTTCCATAATGTAAGATAACATTAACACTGAATCTCAAAAATAAAGTTCTTTGAATAATTTTAACCTAAAATTTTATAGCTGTTCTTACACTTCACAACTAGTCTCAGATTTTCAGTTCATGTTGGATACAACTAGAAATACATGTTCTTATTATAAAGTGTAGTTTTTTTCCCAAGTTGTCCTCTTTTTTTCATAATATTGTTTAATTTTCCTATTATAAATGAAATAAACTATTACTAAATACAAACCAAATTTTTAGTACAGTTCTAAAAACAGCAATTGAAATTTTTTTTTGTTTATTTGGGGGGGGGGAGGGCTATGTTTAAATTTTATTTAATGGAGGTACTTGGGACTGAACCCAGGACCTTGTGCATGCCAAACATGCACTCTACCATTGAGCTAAACTCTCCCCTCTAAAAACAGCAATTTTGACATAAATATCAGATTCTCTAATCTATACAGTTAGTAAGAAATCAGCACACACTACTATACACAAGGCAGATAACAAGGTTCTACTGTATAGCATAGGGAACTACATTCAATAGCTTGTAGTAAACCTATAATGAAGAATAATATGCAAAAGAATATATATGTATAACTGAATCACTATGCTGTACACCAGAAACTAACACAACATTGTAAATCAACTATACTTCAATTAAAAAAAAAAGAAGAAATCAGCAAACACAGGTCTGTTTCAATGTATACCAAAATGACTGTTAAGAAAAATTAAGTCAATATCATTTTCCTTTGATGTGTGTTGGCCATTTTTACTCCTGCATGTTTGCTGACTCTTCTCCTTGGAATGTATTACCTTTCCTCTCTCCTCTGAAATCCTTCCAAGAGCTAATTCTTATAGAACCTAGTCATGGCGAAGGATCAAAACTAAACCTCATACAGAAATAGGAAAATATCTAGATTATACTTTTACAAAAAGTAAAGCCTGGAGGAAAATAATCAACTAGAAATCTTCATTGCTAGGTTCCTGGAATACCTGCCTCTTCCAGGGCTGCAGAAGTGAATTCTCTGAGTGTGTTCTCTGCTTTGTTTGATACTATTTCCCAAACACTGGTGCCACAGAAAGGTCCTTTTGCTCCACCGCCTTAGCCCTGGGGCTGTGGCCAGAGGCCCGCAGTTTTCACTGAGTTTGGTAAGACAAGACGTTTAACAGCAACAGAAATCAAACAACTCACCTACTTTCCCACTCTAGTCCCCCCCAAAACTTCCCCAAACACTATTGTCACCTAGGATTTATCACCTGAACATGGCTGAGTAGATCTTTGCCCATACCTGGGCCCTGGGCTTGAGAAAATGAGGACTTTGGCCTCTCTGACCCCAGGGCTGTGCCCAGGCCCAGCTGCGATACTGCTCCTTAGATTGAGCTCCTCTCAATCACTCCACCATTGTAGGTTCAAAACATTGAAAACGCCTTTAGCAAAACTTGTCTTATTTACCACCACCTGTCAGGTTCTTACTTACATTTTACAGATGAGGAGACAAAGGACCAAGAAGGCGAAGTGACTCACCCAATTCTTGACGTTCCATTGACTGCTCACTGTGCCAGGTCCAGTACTGAGCTAAGGAAGCATTTGTTGGCATCATCTCATTTTAGCTCACAACTGACGAGAGAGATACTATTTCCATTTAGCAATTGAGAGAAAAAACAACTGAGCCTTGGAGAGGTGAACGTGCCTAAAGTCAAATCCCTTGAAGTAGCAGAGGCAAAACTCAGACTCTGAATCACACAGGAGAATGTGTCCTGAGGGACGAGTATGCCCTCTGGGTGTGTGATGCACCAGGGAAATAGTATCAAACAAAGCAGAGAACACACTCAGAGAATTCACTTCTGCAGCCCTGGAAGAGGCAGGTATTCCAGGAACCGAGTTATTAAAGAAGTAGATGGGGGCCTTGAGCCTAGCACATTGGAGGTGCTCAATGAATAGTTCGTGAGTTTTCATTCCGCAAAATGAGGAGGAAACCTGCAAAATGATTTCACCTAGGCCTTTATTTGGAGTGAGGTAGCTAATCTTGCTTGGAAGCCCTGAGATCATGAGAGACAACCAACGGAGGTGGACAGTTTAGAGGCTTACCTGGATTAGAACTGTTTTGTGAGCCTCAACCCACCACTGTCTTAAGTTCTACCACCAAAGCCATTAGGACAGGCATGATGGCTGGATTACCCACTTAGTTCCTGTGTCACTGTTAGCTCTACAGTTTAAGAGGAGCTGTAGATTATTTACAGGTTGAGTTCCCTCTAGTCAGCTAATAACCTGCATGTAAATAAGGACCATGTTTCCTGTCTTGGGGATGTCTTTAAACATACAAACCAAGTCAGAATATAATATTTCTTAACGTAAAAAATCTTCATTGCTATTTAAGCTTCAAAGGTGGTCAAAAATATTTATTCTTTCCTTAACTTAGAGCTTCATAGTGTCATGGAATGTGGTTTCATTTGTTGTCTTCCCCTAAAGCAAGAAAACACAGAAAAATCCTAAAGGTGCTTTTGGTTAGGAAACTAATTCTATATACAAGTTGGAGAAAATTACAGTTTCATGCTAAAATAAAGTACTTATAAAGTAACAGGTATTCCATTTGAAAACAAAGCCATGAAAAAGATACTCCATTTTATTTTATTTATTATCATTATTGTTATTTTTTACAAACAATAGATTTGCTGCAACATGCTCTGGCTCATATTATTGAATTAAAAAATTTAACACATTTCAAAAATATCAAAAATACACTATAATGAGTCTTAGGACTACAATACGACAATGATTGCACAAAACCAATAGATATGAACTCACTGTCTGGATGGCATCCACTGGCAACAGTGAGAGAAAACCCTACAGCGTCTGGGAGAAGTGCATGGAAATTTAGAATACAAAGAGCTTATGTGTGACTGAATGATCACCAAATGAGGGAAACAGAGCAGGATTTACTGTAGCTGCTTTTCTCAATCTAGTAAGTGCTTACCCAACTATGGAGCAAAAGTCACTAACTGGAGAGAAAGATTAACTTGCCTCCATGACTGGGGAGTCTGAAAGGCCCCACCCAGGGGGAAGTAAAAAGTGACACAAGACAGTTCTACAGTGATGCTGCAGACATCACCGAATGGCTTGGAGACTAATTATTTAATAATTGGTACATTTATCAATAACAGCCAAGTGCTCCCTTATGGAGGTCTCTTCATTAGTAATTATTGAGTAGATAGAGAAGGTGAGCCTGTGGCTTCCAAGTACCTGCTTTTGCTGAAAGTCTACATGAAAAGAAGGGCATCCTTTGATATTCAGTAGATCAGCCAAACCTAACTGGCTCCATCTTCTAGAAAACAGTACTCGCTACAAACAATTAAAATAGCACCCAATGATTACCAAGCTGCTCGTGCTGGCTCTTCTATACACCAGGAAAATGAATTCATCAACTTATTGCACACACACACTCTACAGTAGTATAATAAAGCCCTCACTCACATGTTTGAGGAGTGATAATTCAGTGACCCTTATGGTAGCATGGTAGCTTTATGACATACTAGCATTCAAACTTTCAAATATATTTCCAATCTACTTGGATAAAAATCAAAATACCATGGTGGCCAAGACTTGTGTATTTTTCTTTCTTCCATGGGACTTCTAGACTGCTCCCCTAAGAAGAAGTGATGTCCTTTCAGAAATTTTTTGTTTTTTGGTTTTTTTCCTTTCAGAAATTCTCTTAAGCATCTCTATTAAATGGGAGATACACACAGGGACCTGAGAATCATGCAGAGGCCGGAATCTCTGGGCTAGAGATCAATGGGCCTCTGCCCACCTGGGGAACACATCCTCTGGGTAAAGTCCTGGGAAGGAGATTACATTCACCTGGAGACAGATTACTGGCTTTCACCATCTGAGAATCTAATCAGATCAGAAGTAAATGACTTCATAGGTCAAGAGTTCTGTGTATTTTTGGTGATGGGCTATGGCCTTTTATCCTCTGTCTAAACACAGAGCAATTATAGAGGGAAATGAATTAAAGGAAGTTATAAAAAAGAATAGTCAGTTTTGGTATGGCCTATATTAAAGGGTTTCGATACAACCTAATGTTTCCTGAACATAAATCTACCATACAAAAGAACATTTGGAATTTTAGAGTTCTTCTGACTAAAAAGTAAATAAATACATTTACTTTTAGTAAAGTCATTCTGTAACTGGGTTTTGTGCTGGTTCCAATTAGTAGGGTGGGAAACAAAGAGAAGACAAGAAAAGGGTTCACAGATAAAGGACAATTTTTAAGACAATTTTAACTATGCTATTAAAGTGGTATATTCCCAAAATAATTTCCATCACTATCATCTTGAGTTTTTCCTTCATTTTCATTTTTCCTTCATCCCCCCCCATTTTTCCATATAAAAATAAGGCGGCAACACGCTATTGTTCCCATCTTTCTAACAGCACCTGAACTTTGCATAAACCACTATGTTCTCCATTTCAAATCAAGACCTGAGTTCTAAAATTTTTCAGTAGCTAACCAGTAGTTTGACACAGAAGTTCCTGACAATCTGGGGACTCAAATTCCGATTCTTGAGGGGTTGAAAATTAGACAGCCATTGGTATGGAATCCCCTAAGAGTGTACCCCACTGATACACACACGCGGGCATGGGGCCTCTGAGAAGATGAAGATACATAATCATTTGTGGACAGGTCATCTGGTTTGCTACTACTGCTTTAACAAAAACATAAAAACAAAAACAAAAAAACCCTACATGTATATGTATAGATCAACCCTATCTTTAATATTGTTTCTCGTGAAACAAAAGTGGTTCCATTCTATTTTCTTTTTAATTGTGAAAGTATTCTAAAAATTCAAAGCACATTCCCCATTGGGTAAAATCAAGCAATGTCAAAACTTCGTAGGAATAAAAAGGAATTAATTTTCCTAAGTAAATCTCCTAATGGAAAAGGCATAGAACAGAAATATAAAAGGAACTGCATTTTGCTAGGGTTACATGGAATGTGCAAAAAATACAGTAAACCAGGTCTTCTGTAAGCTTAGGATTTTCTCAATTAAGTCCTTCAGTAATTGAGCCCAGTACTCTGAAACCATGTGAGGTGGATAAGCAGTTTTTGGAAGAGGACTCTGGAGGAGGTGAACCCTCTACTCACTTTTTAGAAAACCATCCCTCTGCTTGAGAGTGAGAGAAGGAACGTGTCTAACCTGCAGGCTCCATCCATCTGCTATCGTTCAGCCTCAGTCTGTTCAGAGTCGTCTGCTATAACTCGAGGTTTCTTGGATGTGAGCAGCATCAGCCTCGGCCCTACATCCTGCGAGGCCGACTGCCAACTCCACCGCGTGTTATGGAAAGAGGCCAACCCCCAAGTGCCCCTCCTGTGATCTGCTGGGAGATTCCTAGCAGGTGTCACATATGGCAAGGAATTATTCTCTTTTGTGATCTGGAGGGAAGTAGTCCTCACTCCTTCCCATCTTCATCCCCCAAAAAGATCCTACTCCCCCAAGTTTCTCAGGAACTTTCACAGTCTGACAGCCAACAGTTGAGTCCATCTCCCAGGGCCTGTCCTAGTACCCTCAGAGCCGGTTCCAACCCCCGATGGTCATCCTGCCTGTGGACAAACATGCCGGGCTGCCTCTAAGAAGATTGGCTCGAGTGCAGATTCAAAAATAAAAAGTTCACAGTCAATGAAAAGTGCTCTCATTACATTACATACATAAATTATCTGTTTGATTGGTTCTATATTTCCAATAAACGTCGTTTCAATAGGCTGTATTCTCGTAGAGAAGAAGGAAAAGCCATGTGACTAGTCACATCACATCCCATCAGTTAGGTTGAGATAGAAGGTGATTTCTCTGTCACAGAGATCCGTCAGCAGCAATCAGTAAAGGGAATCGATCTTCAGTTATTTCCTCCACAGAAATGGTCCCTTTCCTGCCCAGGCAGGCAAATTCTCAAAATTATCCTAGGAGAGAAAGGATTAATGGCAGGTGGTAGGACTGACACAGAGCAACGTCTGCTTGCTTCCCAGCAACTCTGGGAATTCCAACACGGGTCAGATGTGAAACTTAACACTGATGGTGTTTACTAGCTTTTCCAGAGCAAGACCCTGACAGCTTTCACCATTTTTGGCTCTGAGTTCTACCCCCCTCCCCCATTTATGGTTTAGAAATGCAGAGGCAAGATGCCCCTGACAGGGTCCCCTCACCAACACCACCGCCTCCCCGGTGCCGCAGCTCCCAGGGGAGGGCTACAGCGCTGTGTCAAACTCCTCCAGGAGCTCGGTCCGATCCTCTTCACTGGGCTCAGGCTCAGGCCTGCATTCCTGGTGGTGTTTCATCTGTTCTTTTACTTCTTCTTCTAGGTCACGAGGTACAACAAACTGGTCCTCTGGCTCCAGCTGAGTTGGGGCAGCAAAATAGCCAGTTTTTTTCTTGGGTGCCTCTGTGGCCACTTCAATGAGGTTCAGGCTGTCTTCCAGGGGCACGATGGAGCCATTGGAGAGTTTCTTTCCATAGAGACAGGAGGTGGAAGGAGACTTCTGTAACTCTGTCTTGTCCTTGCTCACTGGTAGAAGTATGCCACTATTCACACTGTTCTGTCTTCGGATCCCAAAAAATAATCCTCTAGCACGCTCCTCGGGACACGGGGCAGGAGGGTTCTCCATAAGAGTGGGAGAGTTATCAAGATCCCTTCCCCTACAGCAGTGGATATCCACTTCTACTTCCACCTTGCTGCCATTTGTTATGACCCCTTCAACAGGCTGGTCATCGTCACTGTCCAGGCCGTTGTCAGACTGGTTACTCGAGAAAGTTGCACACGAAGGTTGACGCTGAAAAACCCCCGAGGTGGACATTGGGTGGAGGCTGCAGCGCCTCTCTGGCCTTGGAAGCAAGCCAGCATCCAGGCCAACTGTGTTGTGTTCATCAGAAGCAGTGGATCCCACCTCACTGCTCACCTCTGAGGTGGACATCTCGCTGCTGAACTCGGAGGCAATGCCGCTACTAGAGGAAGGAGTGGTTGGCTTGGGCGGGTCCTTGATGATGGTGGTTGGAGCAAATCCCACAGGTCCTGGGAGGGAGAGCCCATTCATTTCGCACGTGCAGCCTTCCTCACCAATGTTCAAATAAACCACCATCGCCCCCACATTGTCCTGACAACCATAGCTCTGGGCTAATGTGCATAGCTTCTTGGAAGCTGCTAATGGGTCTTGCACACGGCGTACTGCATTGACAGCTTCTGTGTACGACAAGTGTTCCCACAATGCTTTGTTTCCCAGAATCAGCAGCTCATCTTGAATGGTAAGTGGAGTGGAAGATATGTGGGGTTTGGGGAGGATCCAGGGGTAGAGGTACGTACAGCCCAGCATCCGGGTACAGCAGGTCACCCCATTCACTTTGTTGTCCTAGAGACAAGTAGAATGCCAACTCTGAGAAATGCAACAGTGACATAGTTTTATATCTTTCTAGATCACAATGTGTAGGGCTCTACAATAAAACAGAACTGACATATTAGGTAGTTTTTCCTAGGATCTGTGTAATTTTAGGTGGACTTACGCAAAATAAACGTATAGAATTCTAAAAGGACAAAATATGCAATGTTTATTATACCACAAATAGTTCTGAGGACCAAGTTAAAACCAATTAAAATTAAGTGGCTAAAAGGCACCTCTATCTCAAAAGATACCTGCTCTAACGTGAAGTACAGGCCTCCGCATGTTCTTAAGTAGAGAAACATCTGTTAGGAAAACAGTAAGGAGAACTAGCATTAATTCCCCATCACTAGTATTCTTTGAGAGGCCAAAGCTCAGATGGCTCACTAACAATGACTTCTCATTTAAAGGCACAGTTGGGACTGAAAAGATTCAGGAAGATATTAAATGGCTAAGAGAATCTTTATAGCTAAAGCACTGAATCATCTCTGAAGTTGTTTAGCCTAGAAGAGGAAAGTCTGAAATCTGTGGCATAATTCATCTACTGTTAGGGCTGTACCAAGAATGATGCAATTCTAAACTCAAAGGAAAAGGAATAACCCTGGTTGCAGGTTGGGAATGTTCATCTGACAGATGCTTTATACTGATTTCTTCTCAAGATAAAAACAAACAAAACCTCTAAAGCCCTCAATGTATTAATTTCATAGCTGCAGTCATCTTCTGGCGGAAAATCCTGGCTCTCTCATTTATCAGAATTTGTCACAAACTCTAAATTTTATTTTCCTCATCTATAAAATGAAAATAAAGGCACTTATTTCATGGGGGTTACTGTGACAATTAAACAAAATAATTAGAATATAATGCTTAGCAAATAATAAATGTCTATAGTTAAAATACATTTATAAAAATATTTCCTACTTGTCTAGGACCCCCTAAGAAAAATCTAAATATTATTTAAATTTTATAATAGACTAATCAAATAAAAATTATCTTTTATCATTTGTTTGAGAGACCTTTCTAAGACCATAGTTCTAGAACCTCCATAGTATCAACCACAATATAATGTTATTTTTTTGGTTTTGTGCTTCCTTGGATTGAATCTAGTCCTTACTTCAGAATTCTGAGAGAACAGACAGCCCAGAAGTGAACCCACACAAAGAGACTCCATGATCTTTGACAAAGGAGCCAAGGCAGTTCAGTGGAGAAAGGATACTCTATTCAACACATGTGGCTGGGAAAACTGGGACATTCACAAAAAAAGAAAAAGAATTTACACATGAACAGCTTACACCTTCACAAAAATTAATTCAAAATAAATCACAGACCTAAACACAAAATATGAAACTTCCAGAAGATAACACAAAAGAAAACCTACGTGACCTTGGGTTTGGCAGTGAGTGTTTAGTTACAATACCAAAAGCATGATTGATGAACGAAGAAAATTGGTAAGTGGGGCTTCATTAAACTAAAAACTTCTGCTCAGCAAAAGACACTGTTAAAAGAATGAAAGACAAGCCACAGACTGGAAGAAAAATTTGCAAAACATTATCTGATGAGGACTTGTATCCAAAATACACAAAGAACTCAATAATAAACAAACAATCCAATAATAATGGGCAAAAGATCTGAACAGAGTTCTGCTTTGCAGTAAACAATGTTCACATGTAATTGTTAAAGTCTCCTTGAAAGCAAAAATGATATGCTAACTTCTGAAAAAGGAGAAAAGTTACAAAATAGCAAATACTGATGCCTCCTTAGTAAAGAAAAGCAAAACAAAACACCAGAGTATACTAAGCCATATATAATATAAACAGGAAAAATACTGTGAAGTTTCGCATTTCAGAACAGGATGTCAAACTACAGAACTTTTTCTTCTGTTCGGAGTAACAAACCAGATGGAAATTACCCAAGGGGAACACTTACATTCATTTCATATGCTAGCTATACATCTAACGGATCACAAATCAGAATACTTCATTTCTAATTAATTTGCTTTTTCTTTCTGCTAGTCACTAACTCATTAGATTTTCTTCTAGTACTACTATCTGGACTGGATACAATTTACAAGTCTTGATAGGAAGAACAAACAGCCCTTCTACTGCCTCTATGCAGAACAGCATTCATTAGATTCAGGGGGTAGAAGTGACTGGTGGAGAGCAAGATTCACCTCTGTTATGATGGCTTTTTGGTCCTTCACCCTTTGAGCCTCCTGCGGGTCCTGTTCCAGGCTAAAGACTTTAGAGAGAGGCACCGGTTTCCCACTTCGGCACAGGACTGCTTGGCATGTGCCAACATTGGCCACAGTCAAGCTAAAACTACTCGTTGGATCGGCAGTGTCAGGGCGAATGTAACAAAGGAGGGCAGAGGAGCCCAGCTTCTGGCCAGCCATTCCTAATTTCCTGTTTAGAAAGAAAAGAAAATGAAAACATGGTAGCTAATTTTACAAAAAAGCAGTGGTCCTTCGTGTCTGTGGTTTTCTTGTTTTTCTGCAACATGACCGTGAACCTGCCTCACTGTCAGCCATCTGAAGGTATCTCTTGCTGTGCATGATGATGGTGAAGAGAGCCTCGCCTTCTACTCTTAGCTAAGAAATTTTACAGAAAGGGTGAGGGGAAAGGAGACAATGGAGGTGCAGCTTTCTCTGCTGCTTCTGCTCATGTCTGATCATAGCTACAATGACCTAATTCAGTGGCTTCCAACTTTTATCACCTGAATAGCTCATTAAAAACAACTCTGGGCCCATCCCCAGAGTTTCTGATTCAGGTGGTAAGGGGCTGGCCCAAAAATCTACACTTCCAACAAGTTTCCAGTAATGCTGAGGCTGCAAGTCCTAGAACCACACTCTGTGAACCACCTGCTTAGGTTATCAGTTCCCTGAAGGAAGGACCACTGTTTTCCTTGTGTTTCTCCCACACACGTGGCATCTATCCCCTAAGCACTTGGTATACAATGCTAAGCACAGAGCAGATGCTGTCGGAAAGATTGGGTTTCAGATTCCAGCTCTGCCACTCATGGAATCCTCAGCATGCTAATGCTCTGAGAAATTTTTCTGCTTAAAATACTCACCTCTTTGGCTTGCTTTGAAAAATTAAAGATATAGAATGAAAAATGCTTGGTACAGTGTCCAGCTCTTGATAGGTGCTTCATAAACTAAGTTTCCTTTCTCAAACCATTTATTTTGCCAAGGCCCTAGGCTCAGTTTTATTACTGAAAAATAGTCATTTAACTACCATGTTTGCTTTGTGTTATAATGATGGATAAAACCAGCTCGGGTTCCATGCTGTTCCGTTTCAACCCTAGTTATACAAGGTATGACCTCACAGCTGTACATCTCCTTTAAGCAGCCCACCTGTTGTGAAGATGCTCCATTAGCTGCTAAGAGATTTTTTCAGAAGTTTGGTTTATAGGGTTTTTGCTCTTAAGTGGCTTAGACTTCAGTGAGAGGATTAGTTGGTCAATCCTCAATAATAAGTATTCTAAACACAAGAACGTGATGAGAGGTTAACCTTTTGTAGGTCACTGACTCTGGAGAATCTCATAAAAGCTTATCTCTTCCTTCCCAAAGGCGCGCGCGTGCACACACACAATGTTTTGCGCATGATTTCTGGGCTTTCCAGATTCTCAGCAGTCTTTGGTTCCAGCAGAGAAAACAGATGGCTCCACAGGCTCTTTAAAGAGCCGAAGTCCCCAAATTCCATGCTGATGCAAAGAATGGTCACGCAACACGGAGCACAATCTCACCTTGCTCCGGTACCTATAATTGAGACCTTGACCTTCTGGCTTAGTGAGATTTTCTAAACGTAGAACTGAGTTAGGAATTATTCAACCCATCTGCTTACCTGTGAGATACCAAGAAGGTGTTAGCCATGAAAACTGTGTCATTGGTTGACTGCTGTACCTCTTCCAAGAGCACATCCGCCATGGTACACTGGAGTAGGCGAGGGAGTTCCTCATTTCGGTCCCCATCAAACATGCCATATACAGCTCCCACCCCCTCTGCAAAGTTATCCACAGCTAGAGCAGATACACATAGCCTATCACAGAAACAGGAGAAAGACAAACACCAAAAAGAGTTAGTGGTAAAGCGCTCTCCAGGGAGCCTTCTTTAGAAAAGTACGTATTAATTGAGGGTGGAGAAGAATAGGAGTAAATCTTAATCTACACATGAAAAAGTGTTACATAAGATAATTAAGCAGCATCTTAAAGAGTTGATGTCATAAGAGAAGGGGAAATGCAGCCACATTCAGGGGCAGTACACATTAGCTTTGCACTGTTGCAGAAGGCTAAAAAGATTACGTGTTTTTGATTAAGGACTAGTGTCATCAACACCTTTCAGCCAAAGACCCCTAGGTGCACAACACACCTATGGCTAAATAAGTTGGGTTTATTATACCTCTCAACAAGAGAAAGCACACCATGGGACTCTGGGGTATGTCAGAGGATATTGGGAAAATAACCTAGTACAGGATCTGGGCTTTGATTGTGTCATTTTGGGGAGAGTCTAACAAAGTGTGGGATCATAATAGATTGGTGCTGTAAGAAGGCAGGAATATTCTACAGTTAGGGATCTCAATAAATCTTATCTATGGGAAAGAACATTAGTGAGGGGACAATGTTATGATTGGTAAAGAAAGTAGCAGTCACTCGTCTTAGTCATGAGAGGGGGTGCTGGGTATTTTGTGGAACGTACATTCATCTTGTTTTGCCTTACTGGCTCATGGTCTCAGAGGGAGCTTATCTGATGTTGGAATCTTGTGATTTGTTTACATCCAACAGGAGAACAGCAGCTAGTTTTCAGTATTAGATCAGTTCCCAGATGTCGGGGGGAACTTTCTCAGTTTCCATGGCCACGATACTCACTTGTTTCTCTGCCCAGCCATCTCAGCCAGTCCATGGCTCCAGAAGGTTGATGTAACTGTAGAATCAGTGGTTGGCAAAGGTTTCTGATCAATTTTCAGGGTAGTGATATGGCTGTGAGAAGTGGAAGAAGGGAAGATTAAACCGTATACGCTTCTGTATTTTACAAAAACTATCCCAGCATATGTTTTTATAAGATTATCAGTTGACAGACCCAGATTCATTTCCAGAAAGACTAAATAAAGGAGTGTGCTGACCACTGGCCAAGAAAGAGGAAGGACAGAAGCAGCAGAAAAAAATAGGGGCCAATTTTATCATAATTGATTCTGTTCATTTCCATGAAAAACTAAGCACAACAAAGATTTCTAAGTTTCAACCAATTGTCTACTTATTTTAAGTATTTTGATACAGTGAAATCTTGGCATTGTCTCTTAGATGTTGTAATATAATGTGATCTGTGCCACCTAAACCACCTAGCCTGCATCAGGCCACACAAGATGGCTGTTCTCTGGCTCTCTGTACATCCCCTGCTCGACCACTGCCTGCCTCACCCACACCTGACCCACCTGACTGACCTTCCTTCTTAATCATAGAACCTAATCAGTAAATGCCTACATACTTGCTGGCCCCATCCCCACCTCACTCCCACCCCAGCTAGTGATAGTTCTAATCTTTAGATCAGAACTATTTCTACCATGAAAGTTTATCAAAGGAGCAGTGAGGCACATGCTCCTCAGCTGGTTTTCCAAGTAACTGATAAGCCAACCTGACATCAATTTCCTCTGTAACTGGCAACAGCCCCACAACTCAACCCACCACCCCTATAGCCAAGATGACTGTCATGTCCTGCCAGCTGTCTGCTGCACATGGTCGGGTCTCACTCTAGGACCTTGCTTCAGACATGTAAGATCCCCCTGTCCATTAAACCACTGATGTCTCTGTTGCTGATTCTGGGCTCTTTCTCTGGTCTTAAGTTTGGGCAAATGCAGGGCCTGCAGGCCTGTGGGGTACAGCCCAACACCTGCCCTGTAAAAGTACTGGGTGCATGGCGCCTCTCACTCTCTTGTCTTCAGAAATGGCCCGTACTCTGTCTACGGACAGTGTATCTACTTTTACCTTAACCTAAGCACCCAAACCCCACACCTCATGGCCTTTCTCTCGCCTTCTGAAACAGCCTACACTCTATGTAGTATGTGTCTCTCTAAATAAATCTACCTTTACTTAAAAAAAAAAAATACTGGGGGGATGGCTGAGCAGTAGTCATGATGCTGAGCTCTACTACACATGGGCTGACTACTAGATAGAACATCCATCAAAAACTGAATCAAAGAAGAGATCTGAGGAGCTTTATGAACAAATTCATTCTATGCCTTTAATGAACCAAGGTCTCCACAATCCTTAAGAAGAACCACACAAGGCTGGCATGACTAGGAGCACACATGGTTTCAACTTCAAAACACATCCTACCTAAATGTGTCCAGCGTCTTGTGTTCCAGAACCAGATTTGTATTTCCAGTCAGGTCCAGGTCTTGTAAAGTAGCAGGCAGAGTCTCTGGAATCAGGATTTCTGTCAAGTCATTGCAACTTAGGTCTACAAACTGAGAGGAAAATGAAGAGATTAGGTTAATTCTTAACTCTGTCTAACCCTCAGTCTCCTACTATATCCTGAAAGGAAACTTAATTTCTTCCCAGGAATCAATTAAATACACTGTGATCACAGACTGCCGCTTTCCTCTTCCTTATGAGACAAGAACCACCCCAGTCACCCTCCTGCCACTTCCCTGGGAGGACATCACTGCAGCACACGAAGTACCTGGATCTGAGGCAACTGCAGTATCTCGGGAAAGATGCTGATGTTGTTGGAGTGCGCCACCAGTGTGTGCAGCCTTCTGCAGTTTGCGATGGTCGTGGGAATGGTTTTAAGCTTGTTGCCACTTAGGTTCAGTTCCTCCAACTGCTCCAATTTATTTAGTTTGCTGAAAAAGAAACACCAAAATACCCACACTGCATCCAAACGAGCAGCTGCCAAGCAAGTTCCACAGTGGCTAGAGCAGAGGTGAACGGTCCACTGCCAGACACCTGCCCAGAAGGAAACAGTCACCAGAGCGGGTGAATGAGGCTCCTACTGAGCCTCGGCCTCATCCCCTCTAGGTGCACTTCAAGGGCTGTGGCTTCACCTGCTTCCCTTACAGATGCTGGGTCTCAGGGCGTGAACACCTTCCTGTACCTGACTTACAGGAAGTGCCTAAATCAGCCTTAGCCTAGGGTTGGTCAACTAGTTATGGCATTTGCTTTCAAAAAATTAGCTGCAAAATACTGGGTAAGCTGAAGTCAGTGGACATCAATATCCTCAGCTGTAAAATAAAGAAGTGGTACTAAATCATAACTAAGATTCCTTTTGGTTTTAATTTTCTACAGTCATGTATTCCTAACATAACCCCTCTTCATGAACAGTTGTCGAGTGCCTCCTGTACACCCAGCATGGTGCTGGGGACTGTGAGGTAGGGGATTCACACTGTCCCAAAAAGGTAACCAAAGCTTTCTGCACAGTAAGATGGCTAACACCTTTATCTAGATTATTGCAAACTGCTCTGATTTCTCTTAATCTGTTGATTTTAAAAATTATAAAAGTAATAAACTGCAGTAACATAGAAAGTTTGGAAAATAAAGAAAATCAATCAACAGTAATACCACCAATCTGAAAAAAGTTACTATTTTCATTTTGCCGAATTTCTTGCCAAATTTTTCATATGCAGATCTAGTTTACATGAAATTTATATCCTGTCCCTTTCATATAACTTCTATTGCTAGAAAATCAATAGTTTATAAAAATTAAGCTAAGTAAAATCGTTTCTTTCTTATTTCAACAGTAACACTGAAAAAAAATTGAAAAATAGAGATGAACATAAAAAAAATCTTTTAATCCTTGATAATCTCTGATGACATTTTGGTGGACATTATTCCTGTCCTTTTTAATGCATAAAACTCTATCTTTCAAATTAAAACATAATGCTTATTATACATACTGTTCTATAACTTGCTCTTTTTTTGGTTACTTAATAATATATTTTAAAAGTGGTCCCATGTCCAATCTCACACTTTTCTCAAACACTATTCCCAACTTGGACTTTTGACTTTCCAACTTGCAGACAGAAACGAAGTGTCCGTATCGCAATCAGTCTCTTACTGAGCACCCAGAACTGTGTTAGATTCTGAAAATAGTCCAAAAGAAACAGAAGACTTGGATTGTGCCTGTGCAATTATAACACTGTTCAGGAGATGACTTGACAGTAGATTTATTATTCAGTATACAATATACATTTTCTTTAATATACTGCTCCTAAATTCCATTTATTTTTATTATCTGTATTCAGATTACTCTAATGTTGTGTAATCTCCTGTTAATTCTTGTCTTTACCTCTAACTACTTAGTTTCACATTTTCTGATGTATTTTAAGTTTTACATTAGCCTGCTTTTGACCCCTCCAACAATAAGAGTGCCATCAGATTAGGCAGAATTCATTAGTTTCAGAGTATTACATCTGATATCTCCCAACAGCTTCCTAGGCTAACATAACTTGTCAGTGGTGTGTCATTTTCACTTTACATGAACGTATTTGAGGCCAAATGAATTAATCTGATAGGATTTCAAGAGATCTATCACATCCTGATATTAAGATTCCACATTCACTTTAAAAGCCACTGTTCAGATTCTTTCAAGGACAAGCTTATCCCACCTGTCTTCTATAAGCTCCAAATATTTCAATCTCTGTTTTCTGAGTTTAATACATTTATAAGAAAATTTGTAAATCAAAATTAGAATAAAATATATAAAATTAGAATAAAATATAGTTTTGTTTTCATCCAAACATATATGAAATACATACATTAATTTCATTCCAATTATATCAAATGTCATTTCCCTATCTTCTTAGTTTTTGAAAACATGATTTTTAATGACTACCTTCACAGATTTTTCTGGTGTTAAATTTTCTAAAAAAAAAAATTCTTTTAATCAAATGTATTTTGGAAGATATTTATTTTTCCACTAATACTGTTTAAAACTTGGACAACATTAAACGTCTCTCTTAAGTCTTATGAACATAGCCTGGCTAAATACTATTCATCTCTTCCCCCAGGAAGGCCAACTCTTGCAGTGCAGTTACCCTTATGTGTCTTTGACATCCTGCATTTCCTCTACTGCACTGTAACTGCTTATATACTTGTCTATTTTCCTAATTGGACGGGAAGTTCCTTGAGGACAGAGACTAACTTAATCACCACTGTTTCCCCAGAACTTACATAGTACCTCATATACAGTAGGCATTCAACATATGTAAGTTATTTCATAGGCCTGTACCTTTCTACGTTGAAAATCCTCAGACTAATATTTAGTAAATAGAACTAAGAATTAAACACATTTTAACCACAACTTCTGTGGTTACTGATACTTAACAACCGGTACAAACAGATTTTCCCATTCAATTAGTGGAATCACAGCATCAGTAAGTCAGTCAACGTAAAGTAGGAGCACCTAGTCGGATGGCTGTGACGCTGTCTGACAAAAGCAGAATTCATGTCACATGTCTGAAATAATCAAAGTTTGTGTTTGTTTACCTTGCGGGAAAAGTCTGTAGTTGGTTGTTTGCAAGATGCAAGATTCGCAGGTGCGGGTGCCCTACCAGGACCGGCACACACTGATCCGTCAGGAGGTTGTTGGTCAGGTAGAGCAGCTGCAGCGCACTAAGACTCTCCTCCCCAGCGCAAGCAGATGGCAGAGACTCCAGACTATTTGCAGATGCATTCAAGTATCTGAGACTGCCGGAACACATGCAAACCATCATTCCCTTTATGGCTATTTGTTGCCTTCTTTCATGCAGACCACATGCCATCTCAGTACGTTAACAGTGACTTTCCACGCTCCCAAACTCATGACAAAAGTAATTTCCACCAGGTAGTTTTCTCTGATTGATTCTACCAAAGTTCCTGTTACTCAACTCACGCAGGCCAAGTAGGGAGGAAAGAACATGGGCTTAGTTGTGTTTCCAGGATTCTGTAAGGGCCCAATTCTAACCCAGCTTCATGCTTTACTGGTTGTTTGTCCCCCGAAAGGAAAGGGTGTTGAGTATCATGTTCACCAATATCTGAACTCTGAAGACACCTTTTAGAAAGATTTTTGTCTGACTTTAACAGGATCATATTTATTTAGCCAACCCCTCTATAATCCCCTAATAATGGGTTTACAGGCTGTTTCCAGTGTTTGTTACTATAGACATTTTAATGAGCACCTTCGAGTCCCTACCCAATTATTTCTTTAGGCTACATTCCTAGAAGCAGAATCTGTGGGGTCAAAGGCTACACATGTCTTTACAATTTTTATATATATATATATCTCCAAACTGAGCTCCAGTAAGGCTATACCAAACTATACTTCCACAAGAAGGATATAAGAATGCATTTGTTCACACCTTTGTCAACAATGAGTATCATAAGTCATTTTAACCATCACCAGTCTCCTAGGTAAAACATGGCATGATTTTAAAAATTTGCCCAGCACGGTGTTTGGTACACGTAGGAAATATTCAATAAAAGGCAGCTAATATTATTAAATTTGTGTGTTCTTAAGTCTTTTTCAAACTGTGTGATCCACATCACTGTTTAGCTTTTAAGCTGTTGAGGATTCAGTGTGTCTGTTTGTATCTTTGTATGGCCCAAAAGTGTTCTGTGCAGGGTTAGTGTTAAATATCACTGACAATTTGCTACAACTGCTAGGTAACTTCCTTACTATAGGACTTTACAGTTGTAAACTAATTTTATTCAGACTGTCATCAGAATGAAATGGACTGTATTGTTAATTAACAATTAAGACTCTACATAAACTTTCCAAACAGAAAATTTCCCTCAAACGTTTTTTAGAATTTCCAAAGATTTTATTTTTAGGAAAATCCAACCAAGTGTATTATACATGAAGAAATGTATAAGCTGCCAAACAAAGAACAAGATAGACACTTGTGGGCGAAATGCTTTTGGTATGTCTCCTGCAGCCTTACGTTAAATTACTACTGCTTACCTCTGCTTATCTCTGCTTTCTCCATGTCTAAACTGAAGACAATACTGCCTTCTCCACACTGCCAGAGAAACTAGTTTTCATTTAATGGTGACATATATGTTAAATAAACCTGATTATGGGTATTAAAACAGGAAGACACACTATCTATTTGTTAACTTACAACTGAGAAAGCAAATACTTTTGGAACAATGTTACATTTAAATGCACAGTTTTCAAAGCAGGGAGTAAAAAAAAACCCTTCAAAAAATAATGTAACTGTGTGATAGCTTGGTAGAGCTGGAAGCAAAAACTAGATTATCTTCAGTGGTATGTCCCTTTCTCCCTAATGCAAAAGCTGAAAACCGCCCCCGGCAAAAAGCTGTATCAGAATGCTGCAATCTCTCTTTGAAGATCGTAACTGTACTCCTTTCCTGAGATGAAAGCCTGAACCTTCCCAACCTGGTAACACCTGTTTAAAACACCATAACTTCCTAAGTATTTGATGGTTATTTCAACTTTTGAGTTGAGGATTTCTGCCTCATAAGACAGTGTCATATTTTATTCCACACAAATTGCAAATAAGTCTCCATCCAAAGCTAGACTAGGAGGACACTCTGTAAAGATAGTTCCAAAGGTCACTCTAATGACAAGTCCAGGCAGTTTGCTTAGCCAAATGATTCTGTTCTCCCAACTAAAATCTATGGCACTTACTTTAAGGCCTTGGAGAAGAGGGTATCTGGCAGCCTGGTGAGCAAGTTATGCTGAATATCCAACACCTCGAGAGGGATGTGTTCCACCAGCGCTGGAAGGTTCTGCACGTGATTGTGTCCCACCATCAGCTTTCTGAGACTCAAGCTACTAAGGATTCTAACGAGGAAGAGCACACAGAAGAAACAACAACAGGATAACGGACTTAAATCTTTCCTCCTGAGACTCTCCTTGGCTATTTAGCTGAAATCAGTAAACTAATAGAAATATGTTCTCCTAGACAGTATCATCACCAACAGGTGCCTAAGCCAAGAAAGCAGCCTCGACCATCTGTTTACCCACCGCCCACCAGGAAGTTACTCAAAGCCTTCTGGGGAAAGGTGATTAATGAAAAAACACAGCTCAGAACACGTCTAAACAAAAAATGCAATTTCTGGAATAAATCAACTGAGACTTTAGGTCTAGGCAGACAGTACCCTAAATTCAGTGAATTTATTAACATCAATACAACTGAGTATAAGTTAATAACAAAAACTACTATCTATTTGGTGCTTAAAATGTGGCCAGGTCATTTAACTAAGAAGTTCAGAAGGGTTAAGTGACCTTGATTTGCCAAAGATCTCACATTGAATGTAGTAAATGGTGTAGTCGAGATTTGAATGAAGGTCTGACTGCAAGGCTGTGTTCATACCTACTAATACTACACTGCATGTGTTTACTTTTAAAGACTCCACTAAGTAATAACCTCACATTTTACATCTTTTTAATATACCAACCCCCACCCCTCAACACCTCTATCTTTCCCTCCACATACGAAATCCCACCATCTTATAAAGATCAATTCGAATATGCATTCTCCAGAAAGAATTCTCTATTCAAAGTTCTGAATTTCTAAAACATTTTATTTATATATCTTAGTGACCAAGAGTGAGCCTTTGGAGTGAGAATGACTACGCTCAGATGCCAGCTCCTATCACTTCCTAGTTAAGTGACCCTGGGCAAGTCACCTAACCACTCTAAGCTTTAGTTTCCTTACTTGTAAGATGAGGATAACAGCATCTATAAAATAAAGTTGATATGGGATTAAATAAGGTAATAAAAGTAAAGCTGTTGGAACACTGCCCAGCTCAAAATAAATCATCCAGTACAAATGAACTATTATCACTATCATGTCACCAACCTATGTCACAACTCTCTCCATGTTTTATCACAGTCATCTCTGCACAAGTCATCTCAACCATCTGCTTATAGGCCAAGACTATGCCTTGGGCGATAGTGGATTCCTTACAGCACTTGCGCTGCCCTCCACTCAGCAGGTACTCAATATTTATTGAGCAAATGAATCAAAGTGCCTTTGAAAGGCAACCCAAATCTAGGAAAATAATTAAATACACACAAAATATATATATTAACACAAGCATACCTCATTGGAACCTCTGTCAGAAGATTATAGCTCACATCTAGTATTTCTATCTTCTTTGTTTCACAGGCCCAGTCAGGGACACACTCCAGCAGGTTTCTGCAGAAAATAAATAATTAAAAGGCATCATTTAGGATGATGAGTAGAACTTATTCCATTTCCCTAGTAGGTTCTTTATCTGTCAGCTGGGCCCTGAGCTCCTGGAAGGCAGAAGCACCCCCCCACAAGGCATCCTGGTACACTACCAGGAACACAGTAGGTGCTCAATGAATGCTGCAATAGAAGGGTGGAGAGAGACAAGCACACAAACACGTCTGAGACTAGATGGACTGTGCTGCGTGCTCAGCAGTAGAAAAGCACACAAGTCGGGGGATGGGACGAGGGAGAGGGGAGGAAAAACTGAATGGAAGAAGCGGCATTTTAAACAAATCTTCAAAGATGAGTAGGATTTCCCCAAGTAATGACTGGGGGAGAATAGAAGCAAATTCTGGGGGAAATGAACCAAATGAATAAAAGTGAGGAGGTGGAGACAAAAGATAACCAGTGAGGGGAAAAGTTCCAGGTCATTTAGAATGTGAACGCAAAAATTTAGTAGAGCACTGGGCAGATACTCAGTAAAAGGACTTTTATTTCCAGATGTTACTCAGCTTCTCTAAGCCTTAAAGCAGCTATTGATCGATGAATCGATAAGATGAGGCAGAAGAAGTGCTGTAAGAGAAACGCAGATACCGCTCTGACTGCTTCATGAAGGAAGCACTCTGCCTGACATGGATGGAGGCAAGCTCCTGAAGAGATACAGCCTCTGGGGCAGAGCGTGGAGAAAGCTATAAAATGACCTGAGTGAGGAGGACGTTCCAAGGCAAGAGGTGGTGACGTGAGCTAGGGTACAGAGGCAAGAAAAGAATAATAAGCTGTTTGGTGATGCCAGAGCAGCAAATGAGGAGCGGAGAGTGGGAAGAAACAAGGCTAGAAAGACTGAACCATGTCTAGAACCATGACTTTATCCTGCAAGTGCAGGGAGATCCCTGAAGGGGCTGTGAGCAGTGAGGAGACAATGTCCGTTTTGCACTTTAAACAGCTCACGCTATGGTTACACAGAGGTCTGGTTGAGGTGGTTAATACTAGTAAACAGAAGAATAATCAGGAAGCTGTTACAGAATTCCAGACAAGAAATGATAAGGACCTCAGTGAGTGGTAATACACCTGGAAGGGAAGGCAGGCGGGCTAGAAATATTTAGGAGGCAAAAATCAAAATGACTTGGAGGTGGATTAGACATGGGAGTAGAGCATAGGGTAGATCCAAAGGAGAAATTTAGGCTTTAGCCTAGAAGACCAAGGATAAAATCAGAAAATTCTATCCAGAGAAAGGACTGCTAAGCTCCAAATGAGGCTGAGAGTCATGAATTTCAATAGTGTCCAGCTAGCTATGACTGTCTTATGATAATGCCCAAAGCTGAAGCAGAGATAAGACAAACGGGTTTAAGTGGGGTTGGAAGGGTAGATAATAAATTTAATGTTGCGTATATTTGAGGTAATTGAAAATGTGCAGGTCGAAACATCTATTATGAAATTGGACACATAGGTCTGAGGCTGCGAGAAGAGGGGCTGGACTGGTGAAATGGGTGATGGTGACACTGAAGTGTAGCTGAAATCACGGGAGTAAATGAGGTTGTGTCCAATGAGAAGTACAGGGGGCCAAGGACAGACCCTGGAGTAACTGACCTTTAAAGGGCTAAGGAAGAGGAGTGCCTACGAGAGATGGAAAGAATGGTCAAAGTGGCATGAAAAAAATCAAGACTGTATCAGCCAGCCAAGGAAACAGCATGTCTGAAGAAAAGAGAGCAAGATTAACAGTGTCAATACAGAAAAGTTCCACAAGAGAAGGTCTGAAGCCAGCTGCAGTGGGATGAACAAATGGGAACAGAAATGGAGCCAACAAATGCAAGTAACTCTTGAGAAATTGGGACAAAAGGGGGATGAGAGGGATGAGGGAACAGGCAGTAGCTAGAGGGGCTGCAAGATAAAGGGCATGTTTTTTCATCTAAGACAGAAGAGGT
Source organism: Camelus dromedarius (assembly GCF_036321535.1). Taxonomy (NCBI): domain Eukaryota; kingdom Metazoa; phylum Chordata; class Mammalia; order Artiodactyla; family Camelidae; genus Camelus; species Camelus dromedarius. Next base: position 33,030,992 of record NC_087444.1, read on the forward strand.
ATGAGTGTGTGTACAGATCGAGAAAAAGAAAACCCCTGAACAGGCATGAGAGGAGAGGAGGAAGACAAACAGAGCAAGGTCCAGGGCAGCAGGAGTGGATGGGAGCAAGGCAGCCTGGAACGGAGGAAGAAGCTGAGGTTGGATGTGACTCTACATAAATGTCAGCAAGGGGGCAGGAGTGGAGGGAGACCAACTCAGATGTCCTCCACTCTCTCAGTCATGTCTAGAGCGGAAGGGATGAGGCGCGTTGTGGCTGAGAGAAGCCAAGCGATTTGGAACAGATGCCCAGAGTCCTGGGAGGAGCTGACAAGAGAAAGACTCCAGATGAGGCTGGAAACTGCAAATTTACAGTGGTGTCCACTCATGATTTTCTTCAGTAATGATCAAGCTCAGTGGAGAGGGTAAATCTTATTCTTGATTTGTGCTGGGGTTTTGCCGGGAAGACATGACAGAAAGAAATGGATAGAAGGGAATCTAGAACAAAAGCTTAATAATAATGACAACAAAGTAACAAATATCTAAAGGAACCTACCTATCACTCTTGAGAGACTATTTTATGTCAGGCATATGACACGTACTTTGCATTTATTGTCTCACTTCTGTCCACTGCCCCTGCTATTTGCTTCTAGCACTCTACACTCACAGCACTTAAGACACTACTCTGTTACTCCTTGTGTGATTGCAAACTCTCCACTAGACTGTAAAACACAGTCACTGAATAGTAATGCCTAATATAGTGTTAAAAATGAATGAAGAGAAAAAAGCAAATCTCATTTATGTTTATTCTTGACCAGCAAGAGAAGTAATAAAATCTTGAATGTAAGTAATATCTCTCTGAAAATCAGATCAGCATGGGTCACAAGAGTATCAAAAAAGTAAGATAATAAGTTTAAGTCACTAAAATCCAATAATTATCTGGAAAAAGGCAATCACTGCCAAGGAGGAGTAATAGGTCTTTGTTAGTATCTCATCCTAAATCCACAGACTTTAACAATGAGTAACTGAGAGGCACCCTTCTGTTTCCAGAGGGCCTTTCCTTTAATAGATAGCATGGATACTAAACTTACTCCTCCACTCATCCTACACCCTTCTCCAGGTTATCCAAACATTTCAATATATTTAGATTTCTTGTACCTCAAAACTGCCTGACTGCCCACATACATCTCTTAAATGTTAGGAATCAAACAAGCACCACCCTCATGAGGCACACTCACCGGGAGAGTTCTAGAGAAGTGAGTAGACTGGGTACTGGATAGACATTCACTGCTGTCAGCCCTAATCGGAAAACAAATAGGTGTTAGTGACATTCTCCAAAGAAGAATGCAACTGAGAGGACACAAGGGGGAAAAACTGATGAAAACTGATGTCATCTACTGAGATGAACTGAAGATAAAACCAGTGGGGAACTCACAATGACTTTTACTGATCAATTCCAATTTGAAAACCAAATACAACTAATTGAAGGATTTTATGTACTGCCCCGGATTTACATTCAATCAGGCACTTGTTAAATGTTAACAATAATTACTTAGCTTTTGACCTTAAAAAATTAGTAAATGGATTTTTACTAGTGACATTTTAATTTTTAATTAAAGTAAAACATAAACACAAAAAAGAACTACAATCTTAAATGTATAGATCAATGAATTTTTACAAAGAGAACATACTGGTATAACCAGTACCCAGATCAAGACACAGAACCATACTAGCTGCCCAGATACTGCTCCTCATCCTCACTCCCCCTATTCACCACCCCACATACAGATTACTTTTGCCTATTTATATAAATAAACATATTTGGCATATACAACTTTTTGTCTGGTTTCATTCACTAAACATTGTGCTTGTGAGATATTTGTCCATATTATTAAATATAGTTGTAGTTGATTCATTCTCATGGCTGCATAAAATTTTTTTCTCTAAATATACTACCATTTATTTACCCATTGTAGAGTTGATGGGCATTTAAGCCTTGTCCAGTTTGGGGATACTATGAATAGTGCCTCTGTGAACATTTAATCCATGTCTTTTGTGCATTTATGTTAAATACACGCTTAGGAGAGGAACTGCTGAGTGCAGAGGGTGCATATGTTTGATTTCAGTAGATACTACCATGTGGTTTTTCAAAGTGGTTGCATCAATTTACACACCCAACAGGTGCCACTGGTATTTTCAGTCCTTCTCATTCTAGTCATTCTGGTAGGTGTGCAGTGGTGTCACACTGGAGTTTCACTCTGCATATCACTGATGACCAGTGACTGCATTTCCCTATGTTAACTGGCTATTTGGATAACTTCTTTTGCAAAGCTGAAGGCTGAATTTTTTACTTTTGAGGCATCAAAACTTCAAGTGTTGGTGTGAATTCTTCCAGGTTGTAAATTTAAGGATTCTGAATAGAGTAGCTAACTTTAAACAAGCCCCATTTACAGATTCTGTGACAGAATCTACTAAGGACTGCAGTGCACATCAAGGGGCCCTTTTCCAAGAGGGCTAGTTATTCAGATTCTTTAGATACATTAAGAATAGAGACTAGGCCCAATATTAAGTATTTCTATGACAAAAGACCCACTGTCACCTCACAATATCTACAAACAGCACAAGTCAACAAACAGCTTTGGAAAAAAACAAACAAACAAACAAACAAACAGCTTCGACACTTTTCTGATCGAAGCAATTAATCTAAGCTGCAAATTGAAGTTTCTATGACAATATAAAAGGCAACGAAAAGGGAAATCCTTACATATCTTTTATCCTAATAATATATTTTAGAGATATAGAAAAGTACAGGGAGTAAATAATGAACATTTTTCACCCATCATCTAGCTTTTAACAAATCACATTCTGCCTTATATGCTTCAGACTCCTTTTTCTTAAGACTTAAAACACTACACATACCAAGAGACAAACATCATCTAGAATATGATTTTTATCATTCCCATGGATTCTTTCATACTGTTATGGCATACTTACAGCTAAGAAAACAACCTTTTTGTGTGTTTTAAAATCTGATGTAACTACCACAGTGTACTCTATCACTGAATCCTGAATGCCTGACATGGTGTTACAAATGAAGAAAGTAAACCTCATTTATGTCTACTCTTGACTACAACAGAAGTTAATAAAATCCTGAATACACTTAACATCTCTCCAAAAATCAGACCAATATGCACTACAAGAGTATCAAAAAAGAGAATAAAATTTTAAAAACTAAGTCATATGGGGGGAGGAGGGGCAGGTATAGCTCAGTCGTAGAGTGCGTTGCCTAGTATGCACACGGTCTAGGGTTCAATTCCCAGTACCTCCGTTAAAATAAATAGATAAATAAAAACCTAATTCAAAAATCGCACCTCTTGGGGAGTGATGGAAATGTTAGCTATCTTGATTGTGGTGATGGTTTCATGGATGTATACATCTACCAAAATTCATCAAATTGTACATCCAAAATATGTGTAGTTACTGTACAGGAACCATACCATCCATAATAAAGGTGTCAAAAAAAAACCACCTAATTACTACCTCCCACACACACACAAAAAACTAAGTCATAAAAACCAAGGATAATCTGATTCCAAATGCAAAAAGGAATTTACTGCTATAGAAGGGTAACAGGTCTTGGCATCTCATTTTAAATTCATAGGCTTTAAGAATGCGAAATTTCATAGGCACCTTTCTGTTTTAAGAGGATCCTTCCTTTAACTGCAGGAAATCAAAACATGCACTTTCTTTTTTTGCTCAAAAACTCTCTGAGATTTATTCATATGAATACACAAAGCTCTAGTACATTCATTTCCAATGCCGTGCAATGTTCTGTTGTAGAGATTTATCACTGCTTTACTTCCCCATTTTCCTACTAATAGTCATATTTTTCTTCTTCTTTTCACTAAAATAAATATTGCTGTGATAAACATTCTAGGACATATCTCTTTGTGCACATGTGAGTGTCTAGGCGATATTCCAAGCAGGGGAACTGCCAGGGTACGAGCTACATGTATCTTTGAATTCTCTAACGCCATTATACTGCTCTCCATGGTGGTTTGTGGTTCTACCTACTCCCCCTGGCAGTGGATGAGGGCTGCTGCTTTTCCACATCTTCAATAAGCATTTAGCATTATTATTTTATTTGATGACTATAAAATGGTATTACCTAAATTCACATTTCTCTGACACCTGGTAAAGTTGAACATCTTTTACTTTCCTTCTTTAAACACAAAAAAAATTATAGTCGGTCCTTGAACAACATGGGAGCTACAGGCACCAACACTCTGTGCAGATGAAAATCTTCTTGTAGGGTGGGTACAGCTCAGTAGAGCACATGCTTAGCGTGCACGAGGTCCTGGGTTCAATCTCCAGTACCGCCATTAAAAAAAAAATCGTCATATAATATAGGTGTGTGTGTGTGTATGTGTGTGTGTGTGAATACTACAGTACTAGACAATCCATGGTTGGTTGAATCTACAGATGCAGAATCACGGATACAGATGGCTAACTATAAAGTTATACTCAGATTTTTGACTGCGTGGAGGATTGGAGTTCCTAAACTCCCTGCTGTTTAAGGGTTAACTGTAAAAGTCCAAGTATAAGTGGACCTGTGCAGCTCTCATCCATGTTGTTCAAGGGTCAATTACATAACTCCTTTGGTAAAGAAGAACTCTCTATAAATAGAATTGGCCTCAACAAATATGAGGCCTCTAACACTGAAAAATATCCCTGGGGAAAACCACCATTGAAGTGAGGGGCTTCTAATTCTGGAACTGAGGCAGCACAAGATTTTAGACTAGAGATTGGCAAGCTTTTTCTGTACAGGGCTCTATGTTTAGTAAATATTTTGGCATTTGTGGGCCACAACTTCTCAATGTTGCCACTGTAGCATGAGAATGGTTAAGATGTAAACGAACGTGGGTGTGTTCCCAGCAAACTTTATTCACTGAAGTTTGAGTCTCATGTAACTTTCCCAAGTCAGCATTATTCTTTCTTTGATTTTTTTTTTAAACGCAACCATTAAAAAATGTAAAAGCTCATTCCTTGTGGGCCATACAGAAACAGATGGGAAGCCAGTTTGGCCCCTGGGCTGTAGCTGGCTAACCTGTGTTTCGGACTATTACTGATATTCTCTTCTGAATATGCTTGCCCATCTTACCAACCACCTGTCATGTTGCAAAGTGCCGATTATTATGCGCATTTAGTGAATCTCAGAGTACCCTGCAATGTCTTTTTATGCATTATCTCAACCACTGAAGTGCTGACAGCAAACTTAAAGCCAGGCCTCAATGAACCTCAAACTCCGCAGAGTGGCTGAGGACACCACTGTCCTTGGAAAACTCAGACAAGAGCTACAAGGGGCAAAGCAAGAGGCTGGGTAGAGAACTCACTGTTGGAATTGGCGTAGAGAGTTCGAAGGGAAAAGCCACAGAGCGTCAGCTCCCTCAGCTGGTTCCGCTCACAATGCAGCTGCTCCAAGTTGCACAAGGAGCTAAGATCTAAGTCAGTCAGTTGATTGTCCCGCAAATCCATGTGGGTGATGTATTTATTCCCCTCCAGATTCTCAATAACCATGGTTTTCAGATGGTTCATCCTTAATATTCAAAAATAAGGAAATTAGAAACAAATTCTACTAAATGCACTCGCCAAAAGAAAAACAGGAGAAGTATGATCCCTTTGTCTCTTTACTAAACAACTTAATAATTTTACTACTTACCTCATTTTGCAAGGTACTAAGTAAATAACCCCAGATATCTGTACCTTGAGTTCTGTGTTTGTAAACTAAGTTAGAGACAATCCAGACAGGCAAATACATGTACAAATTAAATAGAGAAAGGAAAAGGGGCCATGTCCACAAACAGTTTAAAACATACATCCAAATACCTAATAAGGTTAGGTAGGGATGAAGGTGTAGGACAAAGGGACAAGAAGATGACCACGCCCCTGTGGGCTGGTGAGAAGCAAGGCAGCCGTGGAGCACCATGTCAGGAGAAGAGAAAGCAGCCATGCTCCCTCTCGTTGCTCTGCCACTCTCTCCTAGCAGAGAATCATCATGCTAAGGTTCCAATTATGTTAATTAATGGAGAGGAAAATAATCTGTATCCATATGGAGTAGTTCAAGGGCAAATCACAGAAAATGATGACTTCTTCGTTCTCTTCTACACAAGTGTATGATTTGATGTACACAGGCCTGTTCTCATTTTCCTGTATTTTAATAAATTCTTCTGTTACTATGTCTTTACAAAGGACATCAATGCCTTAGTGTAAAAGATGGAATATCCAATATGTATCTTTTATAAGCTTCCCTTAGGAAAATATTATAAATAAATAAATAATTTAAAAAGAGAACAGAACTCATAAAAATTATTAGTAGTAAAATTGTTAACATTTTAATTATAATACAATGGATTTCAAGAAGAAACCCAATAATTCAACAGAAAAATGGTCCAGTTTATGGAAAAATGCAAACTACCAGTAAATAAGCATACAAAAAGATATTCAACCTCACTCATAAGGAAATAAATGTTGATTCAAACAAGGAAATACTATTTTCTACCTATTACACTGACAATAAGGAAAAAGACCGCTAAAGTCCAACATAGAAAGGATGTGAGGAAACCGGAATTCTCATAAAATGTTGCCGGGAGGGGAGGTCAGAACAACCTTTGTCAAAGGCAATGCAAGTCTCAACCACGTGGTCCACCTACCTCACTCGTGTCTCTCTGCCATTGAGTGGAAAATGAAACTTTACTACAGCTTTGAAAACATACACTGTTCTAAAATCCTCATGTTTTATATAGAGGCTTTATAAAGAAACCCCAAGGGTCCATCAGGGGTCAGGCCAGAGGAAGGAACAGTGAAGAACGACCTCACCTTAGATCGACATGTTTGATGTGGCTCATCCGGTTCAGCACCCCAAGGTGGAGGACCTCCACTCGATTTCCTGCCATAACCACTTTATCCAACATCGTGAGTTTCTCATAAACCTCAGGAATTTGACTAAAGTTGTTGAAGGAAATTCCCAGGGAGGAAAGCTGCTGCAGATTTCCCAGTTCTTCAGGTAAAGTAGTCAGGAGGTTGCCGTCAAGGCAGAGGGTTTGAAGACTGCAGGAAGAAAACAAAAGAAAACTACTTTATGAAAGGTTTTAACTGGAATGCAGAGAACTAGAATTATGGATTCTGGCTTATGTCAGTAATTTATTATGAATCCAATAACGATAAAATGCCCTAAGTCTATCTACAGAGACTCAATACGAAGACTGACATATAACTGACACGGATGGTCCCTCCAACACCAAAAGTAGTCAGCGCCTCTGCTATTACAACTGAAGGACTAGTCCCTGCTGTGGGCAAGTAACTGCTGCTGACAAGCGTCCTCATAAGAACATGATTTATTTCACTGCAAGAGCTCACAGAACTATCTTCATTCCAAATGCCAGACAAGCTCCTTATTCTGCAAACAAAGGAAGAGACGAATCTAGTAAACATCGGACACTTACTTAAGCAGATTGCCAATCTGACTCGGCAGGTCGTGGAGTCCGTTACAGGAGAGGTTGAGTTCAGTCAGGGTAGAAATCTCACATAACAACACAGGAAACAGCCCAAGCTTATTATGGGACAAGTTCAGGCCCTTCAGCTGAGAAAATCTACAAAGCAATGGCACATCGTACTACTGAATGAAAAAGCCGTCTATTTTAAACATACATCAAAGAATTTGTTTTGCAAATATTTACTGAGCACTTAGCATGTGCCAGACACTGTGTGGCACAGACACTAAGATGACTAACACGCGGTCCAAGTTATTAAGGAAACCAGGTCTAGTGCGACGGTGCTCTCTCTTTTCCTTAGAAAGGCAGAAAATCTTGAAAAGCTCGTACTTGAAAAACTTTGTAAAATGTATCAGATGAGGTAAAAATCATATGCTTTCTGATGATTATTCTAGAAATATCAGTTATTAATGACATATGTAAAATGTCATTTAAATGTGTATCTTATTAATCACCATGTAATTTGAACGCTTTAATTTCCAATTTCTCCCCTTCCCACAAGAAGCCCAGACAATTACTTACACCACATATTTATTCACTTCCACCCATTTTTAAAGGGAGGAAGGAGGTGACATGGGTGGAGGGTGGAAATGGGGAATACATTCTAACAAAGGAGATGGAAAAATACAAGGGTCATAGTCCCTTAGGACTGAAATGGCTCCTTTATTAGAAGAGAGAGGTTTCATAGCTGACAAAAGGCTCGAGAGGTGGAGGTAGCAGGTGCAAAGAAAAGATAAAAGTTCCAACCCTGGAGCAGAATTCTTGAAATTAGGCCTATTTCCCTTAAGTTATTTAAGTTTGAAACTTTTGATTCAAAAACTTCCTATACACGGAGTCTCTCATTCACTCTGGCTGCAGGTCATGCATCTCTGTCAATGATTACATAAAAAGACCACTCAGATCAAGGGCAGCTCAACACTGCCTCTATAACAGAAACTTTGCATCTATCTTCTCTTGTACAGAAGGGAGAAGAGGGTGGGAAAACTGTGTAAATAAAAAATCTTACTTCCTCTTCAAAATATAGGGGAAATTTTCAAATATATATATGATGGTAAGCATGCCTGATCTACAGGTATTGATTAAGATTCTGTTTTAGTAAGTTAGTCTGGAAACCTATCCCCCACATACTTGTAGAAAGTGTCAAGGCCTCCTGGTCTTTCTAATTGCATGAAGTTGTGTCGCAAGTTGAGGTAGGTGATATCTTGACTGTAGAAGAGATGCTCAGGAACCTCCTCAAGGCTTTGACACGAGAGGTCGACGGTGCTGATGCGCTGAGACACCACCTGGACAAGGGCAAAGAGAAGAGCCGTCTGAGTCAGCCCCGAACATCTCTTACCCAGCAGGCGAAGGAACGGCATTTACACAAAAAGGCACCAATTAAAAGGATGGGGGAGGAAAGTAAGGTCATGAAATCCAATTATACATTTATAAAAAACAGTTAATTTTCACTTTTTCCTAAAACCATAAGCTGCTTGAAAAACACAAATGTATATACTGTAAAGTGTCTAAAAGTAAAAGGTAAAAACATACTAATCATTAAGACAGAAAGTTAACACTTCATGCAGAAAGTCAAGTTAAGATGATTCAAAATAACTGTACTCAAAAACTTTCGGAGGGAGTGTGATATTGAAAGATATGGCCTTTTGCAGCCACACAAGCTCTGCTCCTTACTTGTGCAGCTTCTTCATCTGCCATGAGGATAAAATTAAATAAGGAAGCACACAGAACACTGCTTAGCATGCAAAAAGGTGCTCAAAATATTAATTTCTCTTTATGAGGGCAGAAGAATGGAATAGCTACTTAAAATTGAAACTAATTTTATTCGGAACAGACTTTATTATCACCACAAGTATAGAAAATTCAATAAAACCAAAACAAGGTTTATATTGCTGTAACAGTATGCTAATAAAACATGTACTGTGAAAATGGGCCTAAAACAAACAAACAATCACTGCAAAACTCATTCATATTGTGATGGCATGTCATTACACTGAAACAATTTTTTATGCAACTATTTAGCTTCCTAAAGAAAAATATGTTGAAATTCTAGAAAGATGGCTAGGAGAACAAGAGAATTTAGAAAATGTAATACAATCTTAAAGCACTTCATCTTCAAAGGCTAAGAAAGCCAATTATCTTCAGCACACAGGAATGGTTTGCGACAGGATCACAGGTCATGTCCCATCAATAAGTTCAAATCTAAAGTGGCTCATCAAAGCTGTGCTAAATATAAATACATATGGAAGCACTAGGCTATGAGTTAGGGAATGGCTCCATCTAACAGTGACTACTACGGTCGAGGGGAAGTCATTTGGATCTCACCATGACTCAATTCCTTCAAGGCCCTACCTTCCTCACACAGATGGTATAAAGGTAAATGCACCTGAAAACACTTTTGAAAGCATTCCATACTACGCAAATATAAATAATAAGTTAAGGACTCGGTGGAATTCCATTTCATTCACTATGTACTCAGAAAGGCCTGGAGTGATGTGCCTAAGAATTATAATTCAATCTCCTGGGAGTAAGTTCAGTTTCAAAATATGTTTCTTTTAGTTTCTCTGCTCTCATCACCACATCAGGACATCTGACAGCTTATCACCTTGGATGCTTGCCGTTGCCACCTGTGGTACTCAGCCAAAGTCTCAAAGCTGACATGATAGGTCTGAGCTTGGGCTCCAGCTGAGCTGAACGCAAGGGAGTACTGACGTCGCTTCACTTCTTCTACCTACAGAAGAGGTGGGAAGAAAACCAGAACCAGAAAAAAAAATTCTAATAAAAAATTAAAGGACAATAACAAGACAATTTTTTAAACAGGCAAAAGATCTTAATAGATATTTCTCCAAAGACAGAGGAATGGTCAATAAGTACATGAAATGATGTTCTACGTCATTAGTTATTAGAGAAATGCAAGTCAAAGCCACAAGATAATCACGTCACATCCACTAGGATGGCTAAAATCAGAAACACGGATAATAACAAGTGATGGTTAACAAGTATTAGCAAGGATGCAGAGAAACTGGAACGCTCCTACACTATTGGAGGGAATGCAAAATGGTAAAGCCACTTTGGAAAACATCTCTGGCAGTTGCTCAACAGGTTAAACGTAGAGTAACCATGTGACCCAGCAATTTCATTCCTAGGTATATACCCAAGAAAACACACATCTGTACAAAAATTTGTACATGAATCATAGCAGCATTATTCATAAGAGCCAAAAAGTGGAAACAACCTAAATGTTCATCAACAGGGATATGTAAAAACAAAACACAGTATATCCATACAATGGAATATTATTCAGCCATTAATGGAAATAAAATATTGATACACACAAAAACACGTACAAACCTTGAAAACAGTATGCTAAGTGAAAGAAGCCACTCATAAAGAATCATATATTGTATGATTCCATTCATATGAAATGTCCAGAATCAGCAAACTCATAGACAGAAAGTAGAGTAATGGATGCCTGGGGTTGGGGAATGAATGGGGAGATGATGGCTAAGGAGTGCAGGGTTTCTTTTCAGGGTTGTGAAAATATTCTAAAATCAACTGTGGTGGCAGTTGCACAACTCTGTGAATATAGTGAAAGCCACTGAATTGTACACTTTAAATGGGTTAATTGTATGGTATATGAATTATAGCCCAATAAAGCTGTTTAGAAAAAAAACAAAGAAATACTTATTTAACAGGTATGTTGAAAGAGTAGGACTCACAGGGCACAGTCATAAATCATAAATTGTAAATTTATTACTCACCAGATAGTCTCAACTTGGTAATTAAGTATCTGTTGAATGAATACATTTTACTGTTGTAGGTGCTGGGGACACAGCCAGGGAAAAAACAAACAACCCTCTGCCCTCAATGGAGTTTGTATTTGAGAGGGACAAGCACTCTGATACCAAAACGGTGACATAATGTAGCACAACATGATAAAATACCGAATGAGTTCTACAAAGAAAAACAAAGCAGGGCACAGGCTTGGAGGGGAACAGGGTGGGTGGTCTGAGTTATGAACAGAGCAGTTAAGGAAGGACTCACTGAGGAGGTAACATGTGAGCAAAGACCCCACAGGGGTTTGGGAGCAAGGAGTGAAAATCTCTTGGGGGAGAAGCATTCCCAGCTCAGCAACACCAAGTACAAGTCCCTGTGATGCAAGAATGCCTGCCTGTTTCAGAACAGGAGAGTCTACAGGCCCACAGGGTAAGAACCAAAGTTTCCACTTCAAAGGTAAGACTGCGCCAACTCTTGCCCTAACCACGGGCGCATGCTGGAGGTAGCTGCCTGCCTGCAAGGGGTACTCTGGCCTGCTTTTTGGACTCACCTCCTCCCTTACATATTACGTGCCGGAGCTAACAGCCATTTCTGACCTCCTCCAGGGCTGAAGTGGAGCAGGAGGAAGAACAGGGAAGACACAAGCCCAAAGGTTCTTACTAGACTAGCAAAGTCAGAACTTGACTTCACATGCTCTGGTCCTACCAGATTTTAAAGAGGATGCTTTTCCTCAATGGATCCTTTTGAGGATTCTTTGGATACCCTGTGCCCAATACAACCAATGGTGGCTTCTCATGTACAGATCCTTTGACCAGGCTAAGGCACGTGATTCCAGCAGCTGATCACTCCCTCCTCAGACCTGAAGGAATCTGCTGATCCACTGACAGCCTGTCCTCCAGGGAAGTCCGTCTGCCCCTCCAGGTGGCCCCACTGGACATGTTCTAAGAGAATCCACCCATCCATGCCATGGCTCTTGCTCTATCTCAACCCATCTGGGTCACATACTAACAAACCCAAGGAGTACATGGTGATCCCAACACGTGAGTTAGGCTCTCTGCTCTATCGCCAAAGCAGCTAATAGCCTATCCCTTGTCCTTAAGACTTACTGGTCAGAAGGCAGGACACCAGTCTACTATGTCCCCTTTACTGCAGGAGACCCATAGCAAGCTCTTGAATCCCACCGAAACCTTTCACTAAGCTTGAGGGAAGAGGAAGAAATTTCCTCCATTCCTACTTAGGGTGGTGATAAGGATTCACAGCACAACAGTAGCTCTCTTCAACGAAATTCTCCCTCAAACTCCAACAACCCAACCTACATAGCTTTGATGAGGATGAAATCTTTTTATAGTTATAGAACCACTTACATCTTTGTCTGACATCTCACTTTGGTATGTCATAGCTAATGAATCTTGATGAGTCAGCTAGAAACTTCCAAGTTATACTCATAAATCATTAGATTTCTGGTGCCAAGTAAATTTCTTTGCCAAATGGCAGAAACATAAGATGCTTTAAACAAAAAAGAACCATATAAAAAGATCCAATACAATTAAATATTATTCATAACATTCAATTGTGATACTTACATGACCATATTTTTTATTAGTAATAAATCATTGAAATTCAGTGAGTATGTCAAAACAAAGGATCTGGTTGAAATGAAGAACAGGTATTTCTAACCTCTTTAGAATAATCTTTTCTTTTAAATATTTTATTATGGAGTGTTTGACAAGGAAAAATATACAGTCATATGATGTCAAATACTGAGAATAGTTTGTAAATCTCCCACTAGTAGTTAATTTCTCAACTTCTGACTAATTGTGTTAAATCTTGCATTATGTATGTTGCAACTACACTGTTAATACATGTACAACTTCACAATTATTAAATACTCACAGTGAAGCATTCCCTTCATCACTTTGCAGTGAGCCTCTTTATCCCTATGAATGCTTTTGCACATTAAGTCTTTTGGGAGGCAAGTTTTATTGAGGTGTAATTCTATAAAAGTTGTGGGGTTTTTTTAATTCACAAATTTGAAGTGAACAATTTGATGAGTTTTTATAAATGAATACAGTTGTACAACCTCATCACCCCCAAAACTACCCTTGTGCCCTTTTGTAGTCAGTCGTCTCCTTCCATATCCTGGCAATCACTGATTTGTTTTCTATCACTAACAGTTTTTTGTCTTTTTTTTAGAAATTCACATAAATAGAATCATAACAATAGGTATTTATGCTTGGCTTCTTTCACTTAAAATAAAGCTTGTGAGATTCACCCTTGTTCTCCCCCCCCCCCGCATTTTATTGTTTTTTGCTTTTTGGGGGGGTTAATTAGGTTTATTTATTTATATACTTATTTTAACGGAGGTACTGGGGATTAAACCCAGGACCTTGTACGTGCTAAGCACACACTCTTACCATTGAGCTATACCCTTCCCCCACCCTTGTTCTTGTGTGTAACAGCAGTTCACTCCTTTTTGTGGCTCAATAGTATTCCACTGTATGGATACACCACATCTGTTCATCAATTCACCAGTCAGTGAACATACAGGTTGCTTTCAGTTTGGGCAATTATAAACAAAGCTGCTATGAACATTCACTTAAACTTTTCATAAAGATTTTGGTTCATTTCTCAGTACCTAGGAGAATAGCTGGGTCATCTGATAAGCATATCCTTAACTTTGTAAGAAACAAAAAAATCAGTTTTCCAAAGTGACTGCATTCCCACCAATGATGTGTGAGCTTTCCAGCTGCCCCCTACCTTTGCAAAACTTGACATTCATCAGTCTTTTGACTAGGTTATTTGTCTTTCTATCACCAAGCTGTAAATGTTCTTTACATATTCTGGATGCAAGTCCTTCATTGCATACAACGCTCATATAAATGTTCTGTATGATGTTAATATAACCACACCAATTTTCTTTTGGTTGCTATTTGACCAGTATAATTTTTCTATCATTTCACATTCAACGTAATAAGTTTTAGGTATGCCTCCTATAAACAGTAAGTAGTAGGATTTTAAATAACAACATGACAAAATCACAATTATTGTGATTACTGATATATTTGGATTTATTTCTACCACTATAATTTGTGATAATTTACCAAGCTAATTATTTGCTCCTTTTTCTCAACCTTTTTCCTGCCTTCTTTTAGCATCACAGAACTTTTTATATTCTCTTTTCCTTCTCTACTTCTAGTGTTTATCCTTAAATTTTTAAATTCATACTTGACAATTTTTCTAATAAAGTGTAAAGCTGTTTGGTGTTCCTTTCCTCTTATCCCAAGACTGCATCACACTTTCTTTACCAAACACACCACATCTTGAATTTTGTTCAGGATAGTTTGAGCTTTAGTAGTTTAAACTTGTATTTAAAATATTACAAATTTTAAATCTTTTAAGAATCAATATTAAATTTATCACCCTATTTTATCAGTGTCTGCACTCATCACCTATTCTTATATCTCATGTCTTCCCTTTGAATCTACTTTCCTTTGTTGTTGTTTTCTTTTTTCTTGGAGGGGTGTCATGTTTTAGACATATATCCTTTAGTTCTTTCAGTGAGGATATGCCAGCTCATTACTCTTTGTATGTCTGAAAATGTCCTACTTTGCCTTGACTCTTACAAAATAATTTGGCTGGATGTAAAACACAGGTTGACATTTATTTTCTTTCAGCAATTCTGCGAATACTCTTCTACAGATATTGTTGATGAAAAGAAGGCTGTTGTCTATCTGTTAATTAGCTGCAGGTCATCTTTTCTCTCTGAAGTATCTGTGATTTTCTTCTTCATGTTCTGCAATGTGTCCATGTGTAGTTATTTTTATTTACCCTGCTTATTATCCAGTGTCTTTCCAATCTGAACACTCATGTTTGTCTTTACTTCTAGAAAAATTTCAACCATTATTTCTTCAGACATTGCTTATCTGTTCTTCTCTACCCTCTTCTCTGTAACTGTTATTAGATGTATACTGGAGCCTCCCTTAAAGGCTATTTTGTATGTTTTATCTGTGAAATCCTTCGTATATCAGTTAATTACGTTCAGCTGTAAACGTGGCTTAAAAAGACAGAGGAAGTCCAGGAGTGGACAGCAGCTCCACACCACCACCAGGGACCCAGGCACCTTCTGCTTTCCAGAAGGCCACATTCAGCAAATGCCTGCAGTTCCCAGTCACCATATAACTCTTCCACCTCCCATGCTGAGGGACTGTGTCCCATTAAAGGAAGGAAAAGTAGGGCAAAGGGTCAAGCCATCCACATCTGTCCCATTTTAAAGGCCCTTCCCAAAAGTCCCACTTGGAAACTTATGTTTAAATCCCTTCACCACCACTAGCTACATGGGAGGTTGGGGAGACAGAGTTTTTGACTTTGGTCATATTGCCACCCTGAACAAAACTCTATTCTATTAGAGAGGGAAGACAGAGAACAGACAAGAATGACTTGAATGGAAGGTTCTTTTATTCTTTCTCTTTCTTCCTCTGCCTCCCACTTCCTGTCTACCAATCCTCCAACCCTGTCTCACTCACCTTCTCCCTTTGGAGCAATTTCACTCACTTTCTTCACTCTGTCCCTCAGCCCCTGAGACCAGAACCAGGTCTCATGCTGGCAGTGAGGGGTTCCTGCTCCATGGTTGATATGGGAATTGTACACATTCAATCTCTAGGCCAGTTAGGGCTTGTCCATTTCCCAGTCACAGGCCAGATAATCGGGTCCATCCATCTCTTTAGGACCACACCTAGAAACAAGTCTCAATTCCAGCCAGTGGTTTACAGAAGTTTTTGGGTTTGGGTTTTGGGGTGTTTTTTTCCCAGATTTTTTTCAGGAGCAAAGAACACCACTCATCTCCTGGCCTCCAGCAATAAGCTTAGGCCAGGTCCCCATCATCAGCAGAGTATGTTTAGACCCAAATACTTACAGGAGCTAAACTCATAGGCTGTCACAAACTTTAATACCCAGAGTCCAGCAGGCCCTCACCACTTACATTTCTATTCTACATTCCTAAGCCCAGCTGTCCCCTTTCATTCACTTATTTTTTATATATGTATTTTATCCATTTTGCTGTGTATCTGGATCAAACTGGATGTCTCAATGAAGGAATTCAGTTATTTTATCTAGAAGATCTCTTAAATTCAGATTGTTTTATGATGTTAAAGATTCAAAATAAAAGAAAGAAAACAATGTATAGCTTCATATTAATACTATTTGTTTCCAGTCATCTATCATTCTGTTTGACGACTTGCAGCTGCCTTTCCTATGGTGGGTATTCTCCAGCACAGATGCAAGAAACAGCAGGCCTTCCTGGCTGCTGGATAGGGACTTATGACCACTCCAGGCTCTGAATTTCAGTTTAACAAGGAAAAAGGAGAAACAGGAAAAAAATCTATTTTGATGACGGATGCTAACAACTACTTCTAGTTTCCAAAGGCAGCTTCTAGTGGTAGCATCCTCCATCTACTCTTGGTGGTACCAGGGGTGCATTCAGTGCCTAGCAGTGGAGGTAGATGTTTCTTCAACAGACGGGCTCTGCAGCAGAGTTTGGGGTATGGACAGTCTTTGGACCTCCCAGGGAGTCTGTGATGTAAATAAACTTGTTTCATGCTTATATTAGCCTCAGTGGGTTTCTTCTGTTTAAACCTATGAACGTAAAAACTTTGTGATGTAATCAATAATGTCCATATTTGGCTTCTTTGAAAAGATGTGAAAAAAGCTCTGAAAAGCACATGTAATTTTTTTTAATAAAGGTGTTCAAAGGAAGAATAATTCATCTTTGTGAGTGTTACCTTTCCCCCAACCAGAGGCAAAATGTGCATCTTTCCAGTCTGACAATCCTTCACCGAGGAAACGATGAGGCAGGTGCCACAGAGAACAACCAGGCGTTCAGCCCACTTATGCAGCTGGGTCTTTCCCTTGCGTACATTATAGATGCCAGACAGAAGGATTCGATCCAGATGATCCATCTGGCATGGTTTTTCTGAAAGAGAACAGTACTTAAGGAGCCAGCATTAAGTAGTACAAGAATACTGAAAGGGAAAAAGAAAGTATTACATGTCAACATTATAAAATAAGATCTTGGTCCTAAAACGTCATCCATTACTGAAGTTATATAATGGGAGTACTGTGAATTCTGGTCTAGAGAGCAACATGTTATTCTGGATGCCATTGTTAAAACTTCTTCCAACAGCCTTATCTCCCATGAACACAGAGAAACGCAGTATGACAGAGTAGTTAAGATCATGGACTTGAGAGTCAGACATTCAAACATGAGTTTGAATCCTGGTTCTGCCACTTATTTGTTTCTTTGAACTACATAATCTCATTGACCTTGCCTTTTCTCATTTATACAGTCTGGGGTCTTAATACTACCTACCTCCAGAGGGTTCTTATAAAAAACTCAGATAATGAATGTAAAGTACTAAGCATAGTTTTAGATACAAAAGAAGTATGGAATAAACGACAGCCGCTATTATTTTGCTTAGTCTATTCTAGAAGGAAGAAATTAATAATTAGTTCTCTACACAATCCTCCATCTTTTGGCTCTTTTGTGAGGAAAAGCTTACGGCTGATATTTTAGTCAACTATCCCAATCACAGTGGCAGAAGCTGATAGGTGCACACAAGAGCTTTTCTATCTTTTAGCACCTTACCTCCATTAAACATCTTTATATGACTGAGATACAGTGAGCAGAACAGAGCATTATGACAGAAGAGATGTTCTTGGTTTATTAAAGCACTACTGAAAACAGATAGTAACTCTACACAGAAATGAACAAAAAAAAAGAAAAGTTCAACAAATGAACAGAAGCAGCAACAGTACGAGGTGATGCAAACAGCAATAAGCTAGGAACTGGGGAAATGGGCTGTACTTGGTATTACTACATAATTGATTATGGAACCCTGGGCATCAATTTGCCCTTTTAACTATATGTTTCCCATATAAAAAATAAGGAAATGGGCTAGTTTACTTCAAAGCTTTACAGCTTTGTATGTTAATACCAGATGTAGTGGAGGGCCACTTCTCCTTCTATTCTAGGCCAATCCTTTCTAAATTCCAAAATTCTAAATTCCACCTTCCTTGGGGAAGTGGGTTCTTCTTTTTTCTCACGCTTCAACTCCACCCTCCCTATTGTTTCTATCAGAGCTACAAGGGCATTCAAGTTCTCTCCCACTTCCTCTCAGTCTCAACTGGAGAACTCCTTTAGTTCAGGAATTCTCCAATTTCTATGTGCCTAAGGATTATCTGAGAATTACTTTAAAATGCAGACGCCTCAATCTACCCACAGAGAGTCTAATTCAGATGGAACACAGGAAAAATATATTTTTTTAACAAGTATCCTAAGTGATTTAAATGCAGATGGCCCACAAACCATATTTTGAGAAACTGTATAAGTTTACCCTTTTGAGGCTCTTCTCAAAGAACTAAAACTAAAACTATAAAACTCTTAAAAGAAAACATAGAAATAAATCTTGTGACTTTAGATTAGGCAATGGTTTCTTAGATATCAACATAAAAAGTACAAGTGACAAAAAAGAAAATATAAATCAGACTTCATCAAAAATAAAGTATTGTGCGTCAACAGACACCATCAAGAAGGTAAAAAGATGACTCACAAAACAGGAGAGAATATCTGTAAATCATAAAGCTAGAAAGAAATGTGTATCCAAAATAAAGAACTATTACAATTCAGCAATAAAAAGACAACCCAATTAAAAAATGGGCAAAGGATTTGAATAGGTATTTCTCCAAAGAAGATACACAAAAGGCCAAAAGCACATGAAAAGACGCTCAACGTCATTAGTTAAGAGATATTAGAGAAATGTTAATCAAAACCACGAGATACCAGTTCACACCCACTAGGATGACTATAATCAAAAAAGATAAGCAATAACAAGTGCTGGTAGAAAAGTAGAGAAATTAGAACTCTTGTGGCTGGTAGAATTATAAAATGGTACAATCACTTTGGAAAACAATCTGACAGGTCCCTAAAATTTAAACCCAGAGTCACCATATGATCCAGCAATTTCACTCCTACATCTATATTCAAGAGAACCGAAAACATATGTACATACCAAAACTTGTACATGAATGTTCATAGTAGCATTATTTCTAATAGCCAAAATGCGGAATCAAATGTCTGCCCATCAACTGATGAGTGCATAAACAAAATGTTGCATATGAACACAACGGAATACTATTCAGCCATGAAAAGAAATGAAGTACAGCCATGAAAAGAAATGAAGTACTGATACATGTTACAAAATGGATGAACCTTGAAAACATGCTGAGTAAAGAAGCCAGCCACAGAAAGCCAGGTATGTATGATTCCATTCATTTGAACTGTTCAGAACAGGCAAATCTATAGACAGAATGTAGATTCATGGTTGCCAGGCGCTGTGGGAGTAGGGAATGGGGAATAACTGCCATGGATATGGGGTCTCATTTTACGGTGGTGACAATATTCTAAAATTAAACAGTGGTGATGGCTGTACAACTCTCCAAATACACTAAAAACCACTGAATTGTACACTTTTAAAGGGTATTTCTATGGTATGTGAATTATATCCCAATAAAGTTGTTATTTTTTAATAAATCTCATCATTCTTCCCAAATCTGCTATTCAATTTATATTCCCCATCCTGGTTAACAGCATCACCTACTAAAGTTGGCTAAATTATACAAAAATAGGACTTCATTATAGCTTATCATGCTTCCACACTGCCTAACAGTCTAAACAGTTTAAAGTTTATGTAAAAAGATCAGATCAATTGTTAAATCAATTGATGTAAAAGTCTCTGTGTCTCTTTTATCTCGTCCTTGTTTCTTTATATTTTATTACAGAGAAAACTCCTAAATCTATCCATCACCACTCCCAGAAGAAAACATTCAATTTTGAAGGAGGTAAGTTATTTATATATGAGATAACATGCTGTTTTATTATTGATTTTGAAGGTTCTTCTACATATTCAGAGTGCCTCACGTCTCTAGTCTTCTGAAAGTGGTAAAAAGCAGAATGAGGAAGTTCCAGTAAGTATTTGGAATGTCTAATAGTTCTAATTAAAAAACAGATTTACAATTTTGAAAGCCAAGATTCTAAGTGGAAAATAAGGGATAATTTTAATTTCCTTATATATTTATACTTCTAGATTTCTCTAAAGAAAATGGATTGCTTTTATAATTAAAAAGCTTCTAAAAAAAGAATCAAGGACAACCCCGCAGCAATGAGTACTTCTATTGCCCACAGTATAATCTTTAAATATCATTTTTCATTAATATGAACCAGGAATCCTTAGAAAAATAATCTATTCCAGGTCTGAGTCAGAAGATGAAAAGATCAGATGAGGACATATTGTTATGCAGGAAATTAATGTAAAATCCAGAATGCTATCAAAGACTACTGGGTTCATGTTGGAAGGACATAGAAGTCAACCTGAAAGAGCTCCCACTAGCTGACATGGGACAAATTGAACATTAGAAAGAAGAACGGCTGCAAAGAATTGAAACAAATATATACAGGCCCATGAGATCATGATGATACTCAAAACAGACAATAAAAAATGAAGTCACACATAATATAAATTATGAATAAAAACTGAAAGGCAAAGCAATACAGCTTCTAGAAAATAATAAAGGGAAAGATTTATGTTGGACTATATTAAAATGAAGTACTTCTTTTAATCAAAAGACATCATTAAGGTTCTGGTCTGAGTGAGACAGAGAAAGCACTCCACCCTGTCTCTCCCACTGAACTCCCCTATAAAACCTGGACAGCATACCTGGAGCAGCTAGACAAGGACTTCGAAAAGCAAAGAGCAGTAAGCAGATTAGGGAAGAACACAATTCAAAACACCACCTGACCAGTGGTGAGTTTACAATTTTCCCCTCCTCTGACATGCCCTAGCCAGGACTTGAGAAAGCCCAGAAGTGGGCCCTGGTGCGGACAGAGAGCTCTAGAAGGAGACCTCAAGTTCTGTCTTGAGGAGTAGAAAAGGGGTCTTTCAATGCTCAGAGAGAATGGGAGAAATTATTCATTTTTCTTCACTTTTTCAAGTCCCAGTCCCCAAGAGTGGCTACAAGGGTGGGGGACACAGGCACCTAAAACCCTAAGGGGGGTGACCTTTGCTCTCTGACTGGAAAATCTGCGGTCCCAAGAGAATGGATGAAATCCACTACACTTTCTGTCCCCTCCTGCCACTGGGCCCTGGAGTGTGGGCACTGATGTGGTGAGAGCCCAACAGAGTTGGTGAAATAATGCCCCAGGAGACTGAGAAGAGAAAGGAGCTCAGGAAAACAATCCCATAAAGTTGTCCATGAACTCCTGGGCTCACCCCTGAAGTACACAAGTGTGAATGTGATCCCAAGCAGCATGCCAGAAACTCTGAAACTGAAACTAAGGGACAGAACCACAGGGAGAGAAGAAAGAGTGCAGGGCTGAAAAATAATCTGAAGAAATAATAGGTGAAAACTTCCCAAATGAAAGAAATGAATAAACACAGACTCAAGAAGCTCGGCAAACTCCAAACAGGCTAAAACTGAAAGAAATTCAAGCCCAGATACTTCATAATCAAACTGCTGAAAATTAAAGACAAAGAAAAAGTCTTGAAAGAACTCAGAGAAGCACCATTCCTTTTTATATCCTTCATTATACTATATATATATCGGAATCACAGCTTAAGTGACTGCAGGAAGGGTGCACAGGAGCTCTCTGTACTATTTTTCCAACTGCTGTGAAAATCTAAAGCTAGTTCAAATAAAAAGTTAAATAGACAAATAAATAAATATTGGCTGACATATTCTGAAGTAAATGAAACATTCACTTACATTTAAAAAATAAAGCAGGAAACCTCAAAACAAATTTCAAACTTGCAATAGCCTCCCCCCACACACACAACACAAAAACACACTGCTATTTGAAGCATTTCAGCAGAAAATTTGTGAAGCAGTGGTGGCTAAGCAATCCTACCATCTGGTTTCATGACCCTGTACAAGTCTTCTTTTATCTTTATGCCTTAGTTTCCCAAGTTAAAGACCGAGGAGTCTGCTTGGATGATCCCTAGTCTTTACCAGTTCTCACATTATATGGATTCCTCCTACTCCTCTAAACTCTTTCTCCAACAACTAAATGGTGGAGTATCTTAGAGGTTGAGAGGATGAGATTTAGAACCAGATAGGCTTTTCGGCTCCAAGCTCTGCTATTTGACTGGGGCAAGTTAAAATCTCTCTGGAGTAGTATTACTCACCTATATGGCTGTAAGGATTAAGTGAGAAAAGGTATGTAGTGTGCTTGGCACATTAGAAGTACTCAGCACACAGTAAGGGTATAAAACAAATGCTGGTTGTTAAAATGAAAAGTCCTGCATTAAGCCCCCTTCTTTTCCTATATATAAGTATTCTTTTCAAGATAATCTTAACCACTTCCACAGCTTTAACCCTCCCATGTACCTGACTCCCAGATCTGTATTTCCAAGTCACCTTTTTCCACATTTCCACATTTCCAGTCACTTGCCAGGTATCTCCCACTGGATGTTTACCACAACTTAAAATTAAACATGCCTAAAACCAAGTCATCACCATCCTTGCAAACCGGATCCTTCTCACAACTCAAGTCCTGTCACACTCCCAAAGCCGCCAGGCTCAAAACTGCAGAGTCAGCTTTGCCTCTTAGTTCCCCTCCTCAACTCCCTTTTCCTGTCACCCATCAACATCGACTGATTATTCCTTCAAAGACTCTCATATGAACAATTCCTTCCCATTCCCTAGTTCAGATCCCTGATAATTCACACCTAAATTATTATCCAGTCCGGCACCCAATTCATCTTTCTTTGGCCCACTTGGATCCCATCACTTCCCGCTACCATCTGCCAAGTGAAGGCTAAACTCATGATGCTACGCCCAAGGCCCAGAACAATCTAGACTCAAAGTATCTGTGACTCACAGAACATGCACTGAAATGCCTAATTCCCCACCTCTGTCCTCCTTTCCCTTTCTGCTTATTGAAATTCTGTCCATTTTTAAAGAACCAACTCAAACACTACTTCTCCAGAAAGACTTCTCTGATTCCAGGGATCTCCAATTTTCCAGAGAAGAACAATGATAGGGAACTTCCCTATCAGCTATCAAAATCTATCAGATAAGTGTACTAATAAAACCAGTATTGGTATTAGTATAAGACAAATAGATCAATGTAACAGGATAGAGTTCAAAAACAGACCCCTGTCTGCATAGCAACTTAATAAAGATGATGCTTCAAATCAGCAGGAAAAGGATGAGCTATTCCTAAATGTTGTTGGGACAATTAGCTATCAATAGAGAAAGAAGAAAAGTTAAATCCTTACCTCTTACCACATTTTAAAAATATAAAAGTACTAGAAGAAAAAAAAGTACTGGAAGAAAAAAATGTACTGGAAGAAAATACAGAGGATGTTTATGACTTAGGATAGGAAGGAATGTAAATGCATTAAAGGAAAAGATTGACTAAATCTGATTAAATAAAACTTCTGCACACAAAAAAAGGAAACAAAATTAAAAAACAAGTTACAGGCTGCAAAAAAATTTTGTCACAAATACAGTATCCAAAGGATGTATATTCAGAATATATACAAAAGCCCTTTAGATAACTATGAAAAAAGATAAACAATAGAAATATCAATGGGTAATTCAAAGAAGAAGAAACCTAAAGATCCAATATAAATATGAAACAATATTCAACCACAGCAGTAATCAAGGAAACAAAATTAAAACAATAAGACCATCATTTTATCCATCAGATTAGTAAAAATTTTAAATGCTAATAATATTAAAAGGTGATATTGTCAGCAAAGGGGTGCTTTGATATACTGATCGGATATATATTTGTTTTGCAGTAGTAACTATTAATATTTTTATTAATATCTTAAATGTGAATATCCTATGACCCAATAATTTCATGTTTAGTGATCTACTCTGGTGAAATGCAGGTGCACAAAAATGCAACTTTACTACAATGCTGTTTGTAAAAGTAAAAAACTGGAAATAATGTAAATGTCCATCACCAGGAAAACTGTTATATAAACTATAACTCAATACCTCATAACTTAGAGAAATGCATATAGAAGACAGTAAAGGAAGGATCTCCAAAACACTGTTGGGAGAAAAAAGCATGAAGACCAACACCAAATGATACCACTTATATAAATGAAACTGATTTCCGCAAATACATATTAGACAGGAACAAAAGAAAATTCTGAAAAGGTATATACCAAATTGATTGTTACATCATAATTATCATATTATATATCACTGCTTAATAGATAACTACTTAGTATATACCTGTATTGACTCAAAAGTTCTATTTGTAGGACTCCTCCTCCCTCTACCCTTGGAGGTCAGCCATTCTCTTGACTTTCATAATTATCATTTCCTTGTTTTCTTTATATATTTGCTACTTTTGCATTAGTTATAGCAGCTTACTTGTAACAAAAAGAATATACTGGTTCAAACACAACAGATTTTTAATTCTCTGCTGGGGTGGGCACTGTGGGTTGCACCTGGGGTCAACTCTGTCAAGAAACTCAGGCTAACGGCTCTGCCATTTTCAACACATGACTTCAAATACTGCTGTGATGACTGCCTTTCTAGCTACAGAAGAGCACGAAGAAGCATGCACGAGGTTTTAGGATCCAAGTGTAAAAGTGGCACACAACAATTCCACTCCAAACCACTGAAGAAAACATTGTCACAGGTGCAAACCTAACCGCAGGAAAGACTGGGAAATGAGGTATATGACTGGGCAGTCACTTGTCCAACTCTAAGTCTTATTACAGAAGAAGGAAAGGACAGATTTGGATGGACAGATACTAGTAAGTCACACATCTCTGAACAACATGGCTGAGTTTTGCCTACCTGTTTTTGAACTTTAAGTGAACAGAAACATACTATGTGATTCTTCTGTATCTGGGTTCTTTTGTTTGTGTTTATGCTCCTTGGATGAAACTGCCTCAAACAACATGCACAGAGAATATAGGACAGAAAGAAATGCTCAGGCTGGGTGTTATGCTACCTAAGGTATTCAGTCCCAGAACTACACCTTCACTAGCAAATCACATTTTCTAGACTCCATTTCCTCACACATAGTAAGAAGCTGATTAATGGGCTCTCTTAATCTCTGTGATCAATCACCTTTAGTCACATGTTATTTCCACGGCTTGAGCCAGTCATTCCACTCATAGCCACCCCCACCCCCCCAAGCAAGTTGATAACTAGCATTTGCATAAGGGCCACCTGGAGTATCACGTACTTTTTCTTTCCAGCAAACACTGCAAAATTAACTGGTTTGAACTTGGGCCCTTCTGACATTATATTCTAACTAAATTAACTCACCAAAAACTCAACGCATGAAATACTGAAAGCGGATTATAAGCTATTTGCTTCAAAGAGAATACTTCAAATTCTTTAATACTCCTCTCTTCAAAAGGTGGGGCCTAATTCCCCTCCCTATAGTGTGGGCTATATTTGATGACTCAGTTCTAATAAACAGAAAGTGGTAAAGATGATGGAGACTTATGAGGCTAGGTCATAAAAAACACTGAGGCCTCCGTGTGTGCGTGTGCTTGTGCATGTGTCTCATCACTGGGAGCAGCTAGCTACCACACCACAAAGATACATGGGCAGCCTTATAGAGAGGTCCACATAGCAAGAAACTGAGGTCTCCTGCTAAAAGCTGATGAGGAACCAAGGCCTTCTACCAACAGAACTATGAGTGAGGCATGTTATTAGGAGTGAGTATTCCAGCTTCACTCAAGTCTTCAGATGACTACAGCTTCAGCCATCATAGAGACTACTATCTCATGAGACCCAAGTCAGAACCATCCAGCTAAATTACTCCTGGATGTCCAACCCACAGAAACTGTATGAGATAATAAATATTTATTATCATTTTAAGTCACTAAGTTTTGAGGCAATTTGTTACACAGCCAAAAGATAATATCCTTATCTACATATTTTTTTTCCTTTTTACCTTTTACTTCTGGTGTCATATACATATATTGCCTATTTTCAAAAATAACTAGCTTTAAAAACCTCTTTCTCAATCATAATTTTCTCACTCAAATTATATTAGATTCGCTAAATTAGAGCTCACTTTTGGAAATGTTCTCTGTAATAGACTTCCCCCCCAAAATACAGTAAATTCTACAAACTGGTACTCTTTTAGACTCTACTGAAAGTATCCTCTTAAGGGAATATTAAGATCCTGGGCATGCTATTATTTATCTGGTGGGTGGGGTTATACAAATTAATGGAATCATGCCAACCATTGTGCAGTGTAACTGACTACATATGCAATCTCACTGGTTAAAAAGGAGCTCGCCGGCACACCAAGGCTCAACTTCCACCCCAGAATGAAAACATGTAATGAAGAACGCCTGTTCAATTACAATCAGATAAGGAGCGTGTTACTCTCCCAGATTTATTTTTTTAACCAAGCTTTATAGTAACAGATGGGTTGTGTTCCTCAAATTAGTCTTAAAAGATTTTCCTCAGATTTAACGTCAACCTAGCAACTATTCTCCTTCCATGAACTAGCAAAGGAGAGAAATTAAAGGAAATAAAATAAAATGAAACCAACTTTCAAGAAACAACATGTCAGAAAATATTATTGTGATGAAAAATTATACATAAAATCTTATGTGAAGTACAGTTAATAAAACTGGCTTGTGACACTGTGTCACAGGAGTTGTATCAAGCATACAGAGATTAAATCAATAATTTGAAGAATGAGAGCAGGGACTCTTAGTAAATAGTTATGCCTACCTACACTAATTATTTAGTTATCAGTTCAATTATTTGATAAGTGGGTCATATTAACTCAAAACTGTAAGGTGTTAAATGACTGTCACTTATTAGCTGTCTGATCTTGATCAAGTTATTTAATTCCTCTGTCTCAGTTTGCTAATCTATAAAATGAGGTAACAATTTCTAGAGCATAAGGTGACTATAAATGAGTAAACTGGGTAATTCATAAGCATAAAAGTATATAGTAAGCACTCAAAAAATGGTACTTAGTAGTTGTATTAGGAGACTATGTATATTTGGAAAGTAACATTCAGAAAGTATCTGATTTCATTAAATATAAATTTATTACTAAAGTGATGAGGTGAAAAATAGTCAATAGGAGAAAAATGCACCAAAAGAGAAGAGAAAGTAAAAAATCCTAGATTCAACAATATACACATTTAGCAGATGTGTTCATTAAATATTAAGTCATATATGACAATAACCACCTACTTCTCAATATTCTTCAAATATCCAAAAGTTCATGGACTTTATAAGGAACCTTAAAATATAACTGATACTAAAGCATGATTTGATCAAGATGCTGGCAAAAGTATACAATAATCCCGTAAGTTAGCAAAACACTAGAATAAAAAGAGCAAAAATAAAAAGGGAAAATTGTTTTTGCTGTTGTTTTTTAATTAATTCGTTGATTGGCTTAAAAACAGCTTTTGACAAAAAAAAAAACCTTTAAAAGGTTGAAGACAGAGGTACAAATGATCAATTAAAAGCAGTTAACACATTCACAAAGCCATTGATAAATTCTTACCACCATAAAAACGAAGCATGCAGCCGAGGTCAGGATTGGCAGCCTCCTCCTGTATGCGCACAGGGTCGTCAAACCCCAGCCTGGATAAGTAATCGTAAACAATCTGAAGAGGTCGTTCTGTAGGTTCCAGTCTCCTGCTTACACAAGTGAAAAGAAAAATATTTGGTAATTAATAAAAATGCTTCATTTAATTTTTTAAATCTTTTAACATGCTCTACATTTTTACTTCTACATCAAGATTTTCTTTAATATCATATGATACAACTAACCCAAACAATTGGTGCTCAAAGTTTTTGGTCTTGGCAACTCTCGATAGTCTGTGAGGCACCCAAAAAGCTTTTGTTTACATGGGGTGTATCTATTGATATTTACTGAGTTAGAAGGTAAAATTAAGAATTTCTAAACATTTACTCATTTTTTAATAACAATAAACCCATTATATGTTAACAAGTATTTTTTGAAAACTGTATTTTCAAAATAAAACAAATTTAATGAGAAGATTGACACTGTTTTACATTTTTGTAAATCTCTTTAATAGCTGGTTTAATGGAAGACACCTAGATTCTCAGATTTGCTTCTACATTCAATCTATTGTAATATTATGTTATGTAGCCTCTAGAAAACTCCACTGTATACTCATGAGACTGAGAGTTAGAAGAAAATTAATATCTCATTATTATAATGAAATAGTTTTGACTTCATGCACCTCTTCAAAAAGTCCCAGGGATCCCCCAAAAGGTCCTTTGAGACTTTCTCATCCAAACTTTAAGGCATCGAAATTATGAGATATAAAAGATTATACCTGGCCATAAATTATTTCATATAAGCTACACACACAATTACAGACGGAGACTTTGGGTTGCCTACTACATTCTATATATTTCCTCTGGCTTCATAGATGATTTTTCCATAAAAATCAGGAATGAATTGCCCAATAATTCCCCAGAAATCACTCTACTACATGGTCCTGACTGAAAACTAGGTAAAACCATAATGTCAGTAAATCTTTTGTGGCCTCTGGTGACACCACATAATTTAAATCACACAGACTTAAGATAGCTCTTTTACAATTATTTTATCAGAAAGCAAACAGTCGTAAATATAGCAGCTAAGAGTATGAACTCCAAAAGTCAGACTGTCTGGGTTTGAGTGTCACTTCTGCCACTTACTAGCTGCATACCCCTGGACAAGTTATTTAACCTGGTTGCCTTAAATTCCTCATTAGTATAATGAGAATAACAGAAGTGCCTAACTCACAGAGTTGTTATTAAAAGTATTTATTTGTTTAAAATAAGATATCATATAGTATATATGCTTATTTAACAAAGTATTTCCCACGTAGTAGTGTTCAATAACACATTGATAATTATTCAAAAAAACTCTTAGGACTGGAATAAAATTTTAATTAGAATAAAAATACAGTATCTCCCCCATCTGAAACAACTATCAAAAAACAAGTACAGGAGAGGGAGAGGGTATAGCTCAGAGGTAGAGTGCATGCTTAGCTTGTACAAGGTCTTGGGTTCAATCCCCAGTACCTCCATTAAATAAATAAATACACCTAATTCCCCCGTCCTCAAAAAAAAACAATAAATTAAGAAGTATAGGAAAACCTATGTGTTCAAAAGGTCTTGAAGAACGTTACTCTTTATGTCTTAAAAGAATTGTTTAGAAAATTTAAGACTTGTATTAACTAAAAGAAACACGATACACTTCCCATCATGGCAAAAAGATATGAAGGACCTCTGTGTTCTCTGGTTAAAGAATCTGAAAATACTGTTGGCCACAAAATTTAAGTAAAAAATAACATGAAATGGGAACACTACAAAGACGAATATAAACAACTGTATCAATATGGTAATTTAGGAATGGAAACCATATTGATGAGCATGAAGAAACAAAAATTAAGCCATCACCCGGCCCCTCCTGACTGCTCAGTTCTGACTTTTAGCTTCCATAAACTCAGAACTACTACATAGGGAACGACGAAAGAACTAAAACCCTACAAAGACCAATAAATATTGAATTTAATAGAAACAGAAAATAAACTTCAGAATAAAAATACCAGTTACAATTAATCTCTAGTCAAATAAAATAAAAATTCTCAAAGGGCTGTGACAATATTAGGCAGCTTCCCAGTACACGGTAGAATTCTTCTAAAAAGGACGCATTTTAAGAGAATTGTAATAAAATATATCCTGGAGGGGTCAATTAGCCATGTAATCTGAAGACTGCCTAAAGGATTAACTTGAAGACAAGGTGACCAAGGGCATAAAGAGCTGTCTCTATCTTCCAATGTTGGAAAGGATTAGAGTTACTCTAGACTGCCCCAAAGAATCGGACCGGAACCAACAAGAAAAAGTTGCACAGGTAAATTTGGATTAAAAATGAGGAAGAACCTTAATAATTAGAGATGCCCAATAATGAAACAGACTGCCTCTTAGAATAACTCACAGAGAGCTAGAGAGCCATCTGTCACAGAAATTTTAGAAGAGTTTCCTCTTCTAAAGAAGAATCAAGTTTGGCCAGATGATCTTTAGGGACTTTTAGAATTCAAGGGTCTGTGAGGTATCCAAGACACCAACCTAACACAATTCAAATTTTACCTGAACAGTGCTATTATTTCTGGATACAGAATTCAATGTAAATATAATTCCATAAATGATCACATATTCAAAACCAAGAAATAGTTTTTTCAGGCCAAATCCTACTAGCTCAATTTTTCTCTTCCTCCCTAGAAAACCAAGAGAAGTGGAAACATCCTAATTCTGACATATTTTACATAATCAAATTTCCTGGTCTAAAAAGGCTCTCTCGATTTTGGAAACCATTTTTATATATTTCTACCTAGACAGTATTTTCCCTGGTGGGAGGAAAAAAAAAAATCAAGAGATTCTTAACATCTGCTCTTATTAATTTAGCATAAATGAGCAAACAAGAAATATTTCAAGAACTGCAAAAACAAGTAAAACAAGAGACTAATTCCATTTACTCATTAAACTCATCTGCTTAAGAGAGTAGAGAGTACTGGGGGAGGGAAAAGCTGTAATATGCTTACAGATCAATTTTGTGTTTCAAAGTTCCAAAAGTTTAACAGGTGGCTAATTAGCTATTTGTTAAATCTCTCACAAATCAAAAGAAATGTATATAGTGCCAAACAGGTGTAGGAGAGAGTAATGCTGGCAATGAAAGGTTTCATTCAGCATTTGAAATACTTCTACTAGCTTTACGGAGAAACAGTAAGTCTATTGTTAATAGTTTTGGCTTGCTTCTAAGGCTTCCAGCAGCTACTATAGTCCTTGTAAATCTGAAGATATGTGCATTTGATTTTCTCTCCAGAACAGCCAACCAACATAACACTGTTATCAACAGTGATTTATAGCTCTTAGCCAACAGTTATTCTAGACAGTGACCACAGTTAAGATATTGGTAACAGAAAATTTCATTCCAAGTATTATTTCACAAGAATTCCAGTTAATAGTGGGAGGCAAATTATACATTATTAAAACCCAATGTATTGTATCCAAGGTCCTAACAAAGCACAGCAGCAATCTCTACCTCAAAGTCAGGTCTTTCCTGGCTCAATCTCTGACCACCTATAAAAACCTGCAAATGTTAAGACCAACAAAATAGAGTATAATACAAACAGTAACAAGGATACTTCAATGTATGTAAGTGTTTCACATTTTACAAAACTAGGCCTATTTCTGCAAATAAGTAAAATGAGGTTCAGAGTCACACAATTAGTACATAAGGGCATCAGGGTCTGAACCTGTGTTGGTTTCCTGACAAAGCTTAGCCTCCTTTAGGAAAATCACATTATTTTAAAGATGTAGTTAAAATAATTTATGCAGAAGAGAGTTCAAAGTATGTTAACTTACACCAAGAACCCTAAAAAAATTATGTTTTAAAATTATTGTACTTCATTAGTCTAATACATTATCATTTGAAAGATATACTATTTTTATGCATCATTGTTGCATAAGAATCTTACTAGCCTTCCCTGTCCCTAGGACGGAGGTTCTAAATCCTAGGAATTTCCTGGGTAATGGGAGTGTCTTAGTTATTCGTGAGCCCCCAGGATAGCCCGAGTTTAAGCTAAGAGATGAGCTGACTCAGGATGGGGGCTGGTCACCAGGAAGAGTAGCTACCAGAAGAGAGGGCTGGGGCATGGAGTCAGCCCAACCTTGGGGAGGAGAGGGCTGGAGATCCGAGTTCAAGCACGTAGTCACTGATTCAATCAATCCAGCCTGCTCAATACTACCTCAATGAAGACTCTGTACCAAAGTTCTGTAGAGCTTCCTGGTGAGTGCACAACTAACATGCCAGGAGGGTGACAGATCCTCCCAGACCTCATCCTCTGTGTGTCTGCATCTGGCTGGTCCAGATACATATCCTTTATATTAACGTATCGCTTTCTTGAGTTCTGTGAGACATTCTAGTGAATTAGTGAACCCTGAAGGGGTCATGGGAACCCCCAGATTTTTATCCAGTTGGTCAGAAGTGCAGCCAGGTTCTGAAGTCAAGGCAGTCAAGGTCTTCTTGAAGACAATGTCCTTTAACTTTTCAAGTTTGTGTGAACTCCAGGTAGTTAGTATCAGAACTGTACTGCAGGAAACCAGACAGCCTTGCAAAAAACACTGCCCATTAGACTATGACCTACCTACAAGTGTAAGATATAAACTGATTTCAGAAGTAGTAAAATGTAAAAACAAAACAAAAAGTTTTAATAAAAACAAATTTTTAATGTATAACACATTCTTTTAAAGTAGTACATAAGTATGAAGCATAAAACAAAAATAATCTTTTTCTTTCCTCAGTGGTAATCAGCTCAGGATGCATCAGAAACTGAACTTTCCATTCCACTTTTATAATATCAAGAAATGGTAAGTAAAAATTCAGTGACTTGTTAAGAGGTTACCCAGCTAGTCAGTGACAGGAAAGGAATTAGAACTCAGGATTCCAAATCCCAAGGGCATTATTGTCTGTTATACACATCTATTGCTTCTTAGCTTATCTTAAAAGATAGTTTATCAAAGATAGTTACACAGAAATCTTAGTCATTTTGATGACTAAAAATAAAAGTAAATATATGACCATGAGCCAAAGGGCACTCCATTTTGTTACAAGTGATCTTGTTACAACTTTTCAGATAGAAGGCAATGATTACACTAAGCTTCACTAGTGAGTCATTTATGACTCAAACAGTTTAATAAAACAGACAGGCTAAATATTATCACGTAAAGAGAACTGGACTGGGAGACAGGACATTTGTGTTCCAACTACAGCTCTAGCACCAGGCAGCTTTGGACCTGACCTCTCCAAGCCTCTGTTTAACATCTATAAGATGAAGGAAAAATGGATTCAGCGATTCCCATGGGGAAGTTACTGGCCTTGTGGGCAGAGCAATTCTTTGCTGTACAAGACTGTCCCACACTTTGAGGACATTAAGGCTCTCTGGCCTTTGTTCTGTAAATGCTGTTAACTCTCCCCCGTTGATGTGATAACCAAAAAGCCATGCCCAACACATGTTTCCAGATGGAAAGGGCAGGGGGTGGTGGGGCTGTTAGGTTGGGTTCTTATCCCTGGTAGATATCTCTCTCAAGTT
This sequence comes from Camelus dromedarius, assembly GCF_036321535.1. Taxonomy (NCBI): domain Eukaryota; kingdom Metazoa; phylum Chordata; class Mammalia; order Artiodactyla; family Camelidae; genus Camelus; species Camelus dromedarius. The sequence goes on from NC_087444.1 coordinate 33,064,470, forward strand.
CCCTCAAGTACTAGAATTCTATAAGTTAGTTAGCCCTCGGTTATACTCAAGAGATAAGTCCATGGTTAAAAAAGAGTAAGGAAAGAAGGAAGTCATGGATGATTTAGGAATAACATGGGGTAATTTTAGTCCCCGTAATCCCATTTTTAGGACCTAATCCAGGGAAATCAACAATGTATAGATTTATGGGCAAAGCTTTAGCCAACACACATCGTCCAAACCTTGAATGACCTGCAACAACTCAAATAGGTAGCACTTCCTGAGCACTTGCTAGGTCCAGGCATCATTTTAAGTACTTTATGTCCTTGCTACTCAAAGTAGCAAGCACGTTACTTAGGAGCTTAATAGAAATACAGAACCACAGGCCCCATCCCAGACCTACTGAAACAGATTCTGTATTTTAACAAGATCACCAGGTAGGCATTAGAGTTTAAGAAGCTCTACTTTACAAGCATTAATTCATTTAAGCTTCATAACATGTATAATTAATTTAGTCATCATGACAACCTTATAATGTAAGTATTATTATCCTCCATTTTACAGATTAGTAAACTGAGGACAAAACATTAGGTAAGTTGCATAGTAATGGTCAGAGCCAGAAGCTGAACCCACACACTCTCAATCCAGAACCCAAGCTCTAAACCATTACTGCACATTATTTCTCAAGTTTCTGAAATAAAGTATATGTACAAAATGGAAGATTCTGTAGCTATTAAAACTGGTATCTAAGGAATTTTTAATGACACAAGGAAATTAATTGAAATAGGCAATAAATAAAACTGAATATATGGTGTGGGTCCAAATATGCAATTTTTTAAAATTACATACAAACACTCATTTCAAAAAAGATCTGGAAAAAAATGTTACTATGGCAGGGATGGGGGAACATAGTATATGGAATCTGGTGTCAATGCCAGAGTTCAAATTCCAGCTCTACACTTACTAGCTGAGTGATCCTAGGTGATATGATTAACCTTTTTAAGCCTCATTTTCCTCATCTATAAAATGGGGAAAATATTTACCTCATAAGACTGTTACCAGGATTAAATGAGATGATCTCCAAAAAGCATAAATATTGAAAATAATTATTTCTCTTTATACTTCTTCATTTTTCCAAAATTTCTATAATGAACACATATTGCACTTCACTAAGCAGCAAAAAAAATTACTAATAAAGATAATGCCTTGTGGGGAGGGAATAGCTCAGTGGTAGAGTTCATGCCTAGCAAGCACAAGGTCCTGGATTCAATCCCCAGTACTTCCATTAAAAAAAAAATCTAATTACCTCCTCCTCACCCCCCAACAAGTATATAGTGCTGTATGTCAATTATATCTCAATAAAACTGGAAGAAGAAACATAATTATTTAAAAAAATTTTTAATTAAAAAAAAAGAAAGAAAAAGATAATGCCTTAGACTGTCAACTATCTTATGAAGGGCTCTTACAAAGTACCTATTCCTCTGATTAGATAAATGTAAGATTTAACTCAAACAATTAACAGTTGAGTAAGAGATTTTAAAAGACCTTTAAATAAGTACGATTAAATAGTGAAACCGAGTAAGGAGCGCTGTGCCAATTTCCCTCCAGAGGGCCTTTACTCAGAAGGAAGTCCACCATCTACCACGAATGATTTCAGCATTCCAACTTCTTGGCAGTAAGTGCCTAGCCTTGAACAGGTTACCAGACCTCTCACAAAGCCTCAGTTTTCCTCATCTGAAAGCAATGAATGATCCTACCTCTCGTAGAGTTACTGTAAGGATTCAATAAGAAAGTGTGCATTAAGCAGTAAGCCCCCGAACTAGCAAAGAAAGCACTTAATGTTAGCTAAAATTTGCCATCATCATCACCATCATTCTTTGGCTGGCTGAGACTTCTTGAGCAATTCCAGCAATGAAAATAGATTCATACCTTCAAATTACAGTTCAATAGTGTTTTCCTTATTTTGCAATCAATTATTTTCAAAGAGCTACTTCATTACAAAATGATCAACGCCACGAGGCTAAAAAGAGACAAACTCTCCATTTTAAGTACAGTTTAGATTCACAAAAGTAAATTATATCACATTTGGATTCTTAACTAACTATACAACTAGTAGCAGCAAGGCAATTCAAGTGGGATTTTCTCCACTATTCTAATAGATTTGGATACAAATACACATTAGTATACAAATGAGTAAGTCAGGTTTAAATACTTGAACTCCATCAATCACTACCAGCTGTAATGTAGGTCAAGGCTTTCCACCTGATAAAATTAGATCCGAATCAGTGTTAAGATTTAGAAAAGCCTAAGGATCACCCAGTCTGATCCTTTCATTTTACAAATGGATTTAGGAAATGTAGTTAACTGGTGAACAAGGAAAACATTCAAGTGCTAATCTACTTTTTCAGGAATTAGTCCAAATCTTAAAAGGAACACATAATAAATCTCAGGTTAGACTTTTTAAATGGTATCAATTTTTAGCTCGGCTAAAGGTGTTACTATTATTATCACATTTTTAGGTGTAAGTGGGAGCTCCCCTTCTCACTTTCAACAGTATTGAGTCCACAGTTTTAAATTTTGTTTCAAGACATTTATTTTTAACAGGGAAGGGGGAGGAAAGAAAGTCAATGGTCAGGTACTTAAGGAGCTCTTATTTGATGTCTAACTCAAAGAACAGATAGTAACGTTTTTAAAAAAGCTGAATCAGAGTTCATATGCACAGTACAAGACGACTATGAGAGTACTTTTCCTCTTCACGTTTATATAAAAAATTTTAAAGAAAACACAAATGACTTAAACCTATGAAAGTAAGCTAAACCTCACTAAGATAAATGAAAATTAAAACAAAATAACAAAACTATCAGATCTGCAAAAATCTATGTCATCAGTTTTGAAAAAAGATTTGTGTTTGGAATGCTAAATATATGATTCTTTAAAAACTGTTGACAATCATTTCTATTCACAGTCAAGTATGCACTCATACATGAGTATGTGTGTATACACGTAAGATTTAACACTAACGTGTTCTGGAGAAAGTAAGGGGGGAAACAGGTATACTTTGATATTACTCATCAAAGTATAACTTCTATGAAGAGGCATTTGATAATATCTATCAAAATTATAAATGCACATATCCTTTGAGCCAGCAGTTCCACTTCTAGTTTACCCTACAGATGACTTCCACATAGGAGAAATATCACAGGTACAAGGATATTCATCACAGCAGTGCTTGTAGTAAAAAAAACTGGTAACAATCTGCATGTCCATTAATAGGAGACTGGCTAAAATTATGGTACACTCACAAAACTGAATACCACGTGGCCATCAAATAAATGAAAACTATATAAATATTAATATGGAAAGATCTCTCAGAGACATTAAGTCGACAATGTGTTGCACACAGCACCATTAGTTTTAAAATTTATATGTAAATAAAGGTATGTAATCATGCAAAAGCATATGTACTTCTCATTCTATTTCCTTTTACACATTTCTATTTCATCCTATTTACACGTATTATCTTTCAAAAGAAAAAAAACTTTGAAAATATTTAAACTTAGACATCCAACTTATGGTGTAACCCAAAAGAAGTAACTATCAAATTTCCCTGATAGTTTTTAAACTCAAGAATCCTAACATCTGCATTCCAAGGACAAATTTTTTTTCCAAGCCTAGTGACTCAGTAGTCATCATCAGTTGCAGTATGAACAACATCCCGAAGTCTACTTCCAACAGAAACACATGTGACATACACTGCAGTAGAACTAGAGTGGCAAAACTCAGATCTCACCTGACCAGATCTCCATGAAGCTGTAAATAGAGACTTTCCCTTCCCTCTCCAGCACATATTTCTGATGCTGGTGTCTCCACTGTGCAAAGGACAAGATGTAAGTCGGAGGTGGTGGAGGAGGTGGTGGTTGTAGTGGCAGTGGTCGTGTCCGCTCCATAGAGGTAAACACAGCCTCTCTTCACATCTTCTCTCAGCCAGTCTCGCTCTCGAGAACCAAACCTACTTCTCCTATTCAAACAGTTTCTGCTCCCATTGCGTTTCATATTTCTCTAAAGGATGCCAAGAGAAAGAAATTGTTAGCTTAAAAGTCTAACTGAACTGGACATGTTCAGTCCTCGCCTTACCTTTCTCCTCTGTATCCAACAATACTCCGACCCAACTGCCTCCTCCCACAGCGCCCTCCACATCTGCCACACCCATTCTTCAACCAGAAAACAATTTTCTTTATCGCTAGCTGCTCATGTTTCTGTCCATCAACTTCTGACCATTTTTTCCTTATATTTTCAGAAAAGTGTCAAGAATAACAACCATGTACCTACTGCCCAACTTTCACAAATTTTAATAATCTCCCATCTTTAGTTCAGATCATTGTTCTAAAGAACATCTATATATATTCTTACATATATAGCTAAAGCCACTTGGAATCTAAAACAATCCCATTTCCTTCCCCTTCTCCCCAGAAATACACATTGTACTATATTCAGTATTTATCATTCCATGTTTTTTGGCTTGTCATGTATGTATATATCTATAAACTATATAGTATTGTTTTATATGATTTAAAACTTTATCTAAAACCTAATATACGTCACTGTAATTTTCAAATTTGATTCAGCACAGGTTTAGAGATATATCTATGATAATACACCCAGCTCATTCTTTTCGGGGGGGTGGGAATTAGGTTGGTTGGTTGGTTAGTTGATTGATAATAGAGGTACTGGGGATTGAACCTAGGACCTTGTGGCAGCTCATTCTTTTGTATAACATTCTATTATATGAATACACCAAAACTTATCCATTCTCCTGCTGATGGCATTTAGTTTGTCTCTAATTTTTCACTGTTGGAAATAATGCTGCAATAAACTTTTCTGTATGTCTCCATATTCAAACTAAAAGTTTCTCTAGGGTGCTGACCCTCTGCTTCATATCCCAAGTAAGCAAGTGCAGAATCAACACAATACTGCATAAATATTCTTTCCAGTCTCATGTTTCAAAAAAATTACTGTTGCATTTGATTAACTTAGGTACGCCAGACATATTGTGAAGTTACCTTACCTTAACTCAAAAACAACTGCTACAGCAATATAACAAGTTTCTAAAGATCAGCATTTATCTGCTCAATTTTTTTTAACCTCTATTTTTATAGCAGGCCATTTCTCTTCCCTTTAATAAAAAATGAACTTCCACAAACAGTTACACTGACACACCTCTCCAGAGCCACTCCCCACTGCATTTCACAGTTTCAGTCATATCCAACTCCACAAACACACCAGTTATTCCACAGGTCTGTGACTTGTTTGATATGCTCATCTCCATCTTGTCCATCTGAACAGTTATTCTTCAGAACTCTCCTCAGACGCTCCCCTCTCTATGGAGCCTTCCATGTCTCCTATCCTCCCTTTCTCCTCCTGTCTAGAACGATTTAATAACTCTACTCTCCTCAGCAGAACTTCTTCATTTTGAAGTGAAGATACTTCCATCACTGTGTACAACACAATGAGTTTTTGATTATTTATTTGATATTTCTTCTTCTCTTCCATAGCAATAACCTAGTATAGTACCTTAACACCTGGGTGGCACAGAGATGCATGCAGAACTCAGCTGAAGTCACAGAAATGTATTCCCAGTTTGTACTGTAGCCTAAGTAGCTCCGGCAAGATGTTGGAACAAACTTGGGGGAAAAAAATGTCCATTTTTATAGGCAACTGTACAATCTTTTCTTTGTATCAGCTGCAAAGTAAATAAAATACTTTTGCTACTGTTCTCATAGGAAACAGAAATATCTAAAGCAAATATTGTATTTGTAATTATTGAGATTAAATATTTGAGGATAACTGTAGCACCTAAAATTCAGTCTCTAAAGATAGTAAAGAGAGGGGATAGAAAAGTTAGAAGGCATTCCCATGTGGAGAGAAAGAAAAAGAAGAAACAAGAATGGCTTCATTGTTTAAGTTTAGGATTAACAAAGCTAAATCGATCATTTTACAGATCTCAGGGATTTAAGTATAGCTATTCAAAACCATGAGGATTATTACTGATTCTAACTTTAGATAAGTAGGATCAACTCCTGCTACAAGTGGGAACTAGGTCTCTCCCTTCTCATCAAGAGCATTTTCTCAAAGCTGAATATCTCAGAATTAACAAAGGACTTTCCAGCACTTACTCTATAAAGACAGGGACCATCATATTTGCACCACTAAATAACCTTAACTACTGCATAGTTAACCACTGATTTTAAATATTCTTTATTTTTTAATCTGTGGGAAAAATTAATGGATCCATCTGAAAATAGTATTCTATATGCTACAGTAACATTTCTACAAAGAAGCTCTGCCTTCTGCACCCAGTGGACAGCAACTGTGCTTGCTCACTGCTAATAGAAAAGGGCCAAGCAGACACTAGTCCACAAAACCACCAGAAAGTTTCTTTAAAAAAACTTTTTAATTAAGGTCAAAGAATATTCCACTAATCTTTTCAATCTTAGGAACATTAAGACAGACCCCAGGAAGTATTATGTTAGTTCAACCATGACTTTTCCTCTGTGAGGATTTTTAACAGTCATTTTTTAAAGTATATATCTAGTTCCCTTAAGACTATAAAATCCTTAAGAACTTTACATTGTTGAAACGTATGTGCTGTTGGTCACAGAATGTCTTGCAGCTTTTAGAATCATTACTCCACTGGAATTGCTAGATTGAGAACACTTTTTATTTCCTCCCTTATTCTTATATAAAAACAGTTGACAAACTTACCTGAAACAGAACACAACTATAATCACCCTCACATCAAACAAGTGTATAAAGAGCACATTTAAGATTTAAAGATATTTCTCGAAAGCAGAATAAGCCATGAATTAAGTACTCACTTCAGTGTTACACTTTTAATTCTCTAAAAAATGAAGATAATATTGAGGGCTCTGATCAGTTCAAAGGTGATAAACTATTAAATGCCCACATACAATTAACTCTAAGATATGCCTGGTAGAACAGGGTCTGGTAGAAGTAACTCCCCACACTCAGTGAGTTCTACTAGACCGTGAAATATGAAGTAAGGTACACGTTCCTGCATTCAAAACTTTAAAACATGGGCTCATCTCTAGCAATATACATGTTAAGAAATATTTTGGAAGGAGTGGATAAGTTAAGGACAGGAAGACCATTTCAATTCATTAAAATCTTTGAGGTATCAATTGATTTTTAAAAACCATATACACATTATTTTGATAAAAAATCAGAACCTATCATTGAACAAATGGATCTCATGGCATTCACTGACTAGATTAGTTTTAACATCAATTCTTCTGCAGACTGAGTAAAAAAAATAATCTCCAAATTGTAGCAACCATCTGGAAAATTTCTGCTTCAAAGATACTCCCAGTAATCTTAAAAGTATTAAAAGTCTCATACTTACACTACAACTAAAATTATAAAGGGGTACACTCTAAATAGTAATTTGCTAAATAAACCTGGGGGCAAATTTTGAATCAAATTTTCCAATACTTCATACGGATGGACCTAGGCCTAATCTAAGTTGCACTGGCTTAGTTATATTACCCTCTTTATGAAAATCTATATTCTTTGACAATAAGGTTCATGATTTGGTATTAAGTATAAAAGAGATACTAAAAATGATAAACCTTTTTCAAAGGGTTTTCAGAGAAGAACATGTAGGAGATTATGACTTTCTTCCCAATTCAGAAAGTCTTCTACTTAGATATTCCTTTCCAGTTTCACCTGACACAAAATTCAACCACTTAGTTATTGAAGGGAATTTGTGTACGTAGAACACACTACACTTATTCTTCATAGCCGATCCCATTTATTTACAAGTATGCAAGGGCCCTAGACACTGTCACCCTCCCCATACCACCAGCTCAGTACTAGACTCAAGATAATGGTCTCCAGATTAGAACCCCAGGGATCTAGTGGTAGACTGGACCACTTCCTGGAAGTGTAGTAAGGCCAGACCCTTCAATAAAGATCCACATTTCCCAATTCCTTCCCTCCTACAATTTAACTCGCTCCCCCCCTACACACAAAAAAAGTTGTAAAAATAGCCAAGGTTGTTTACCTTCTAGGCCAGAGGGCACTACCTATCTCTCAGACCAGCCCTTTCCTGATAAGCCAGACCAGTAGAACTTTTTTAAGTTCACTCACAATTTACATTTTTGTGATCTTATATAAGTAAGTATCTAAAAGCCTTTGAATAATTATACTTAAAATTTGATTAAGTATTTTACAATAAATATGTACAAGGTTTACGCAGAAGTGGAGGTAAACTATGAAAAGTTATTTAAGTCGCTGCATTGAAATTGGGAGGTAGCAGAAAAAATGTTTTATATCGTACAGAGTTCTATTTTACGTTGCTTCGTGGATTCACCAGGTGCTTCAAATCTATTGTTTTTCTCCGTGCTACCATCTTTGTGATGTCCTACGAATAACCTTAATAACAAGTATACAATGCCACACTCAATCCCAAAGAATGACTATTACTTAATGTACTTTTTAACATCACGTATTTTCATTGTTTTGCCAAGTATTTTTGAAACTTGTCAAATATAAATTTTCTTTGCTCTCTTCCTTTTCTCTGGCAAGTTTTAAATCCTGCTGATTCCTATTCTAGCACTCTAGAAGGAATTCCACCTCCAGAAGGACACCTAGTTTACTTATTTGACCTACAGAAAAATTTCTCTCCAACTATTTCAAAGGCTAGAAGAAAACTCCATCCAGTGAGTCTCCCCCAATCCCTCCTTTTAGCCACCTTCCCTGTCCCCTCCCCACCCTACTTACATTCCTTGTGCATTTTAACTTCTTGTCATCACCTTCAAGACTCCACTCCCCGCCCTGCCTGCATCTGCCTTCATTTCCTCCTACTCCCCCCAATTCCTGCCAAAAAGCCCCGCTAGCTGCCTGTTGCATAACTGCTCCCCCATTACCGTCTCCCTGGATTGTCAGCCCCGCTCCCGCCAGCAGGAATGCCCCTTTTTGTCCAACCCCTCCTCCCTTCTGCAACACGCCCCGCGATTCCCCGAGATTAAGCTCCTCCGGGGATTCTCTCTCCGGGCGGGGCAGTTCGAGCTTGCAGGCCGGCTCTTCGGGGCGGGGGACCGGGTCTTAACTTCGGTGGTAAGCCCCGAGAGCAGAGTCGGCCAGCTCCAGCCGGCGCAGCCCCGAGCACACTGCAGCGCCCGGCCAATCATCGCCGCCATCCTCCCGCAGGGGTGATGTCTTCAGGTGTCCGGGGACAGAGCCCTGCGTACTTCCAGCTCCGCTCTCAGGTCAGGAGCCGCCGGGCCCGGGGCCCCGAGCGCGGCGGGGGAAGGCCGAGGCGGGCTTCCAGGTCCCGAAGGAACCGGGTGGGAGGCGGCGACCGGGTGGACGCCGGCCCCAAGGCGTGGGCCTGTGAGGCGGGTGGCGCGCGGCCAGGGATGGGCAGCGGTGTGGACAGAGGCGGCTGCGGCCGCGGCCGCGGCCTCGGCGGGCGCCAGGCGAAGAGGCCTCCGCGGGTGCCGCGGCCCCTCCAGCCGGTTTTCGGGGCGACCGAGCCGTGAAGCTGACTGACCGACGCGAGGCAGGGGTCGCCGGCTGCCTCAGCCACCGCGCGGGGCAGGGGCGGCCTCCCCCTGCTTTCGCTCCCTCCCCATCCCGTACACCCGCCCGCCTCACCTTCAGGACCCTAATCCCGCCCGGCCGGCAGCTCGCGGGCGCTTCGGGCGGCTCCGGGGGCTCCAGCGGGCCCGCGGGCCCCGGCTCCACCTCCCCCATCGGCGGCTGGCAGAGGCTGCACAGGGACGCCCAGCCGGCGCGACGCCGAGCGGAGCCTCGGCTGCGCGCGCGAGCAACCCGCGGCCCCGCCCCCCGAGGCCCGTCGGCCCCGCCCCGGGCCCCGCCCCGCCCGCAGCCCCGCGGGCCCTGCGTAGCTGTGGGCCCGGTGCATCACCAGCGCTGCGAGCCGCCTACCGGCGGTCTGGCGTCCACGGACCCCGCGGGCGGAGCCGGCTGCGACCGCAGGGCTGGGCCTCCGCCGTCGGCCGCCCTTGGTTTGGAGGACTGAGGCGCAGGGAGGGTTATTTCCTGCTATCCCAGCCTCCGAAGTATGGGCTGGGTTAGGGGCAAGGGGGGCATCTGCACCTGTTAGTAGTGACTGGAGGACACTGTCCTCCTCAGAGGGTGGCTCTTGTAACTTACCTCTCCCAGACGTTTCCTCTCTACTTCAAAACTGGCCTGTCACCCTCACTTCCAAAGCCACTGAACGAATTGTTGAGAATACTCAGCGTAGCCAGGTCCTTTCTCTTCCTTATTAGAGATGCTCACGACCTTCTTCAGCAAATTCGACCCCACCTCGTGTACAAAAAGTCAACTCGCCTCCAAACCACATATTAATTCCCTTTCTCCTCATGTTGTAGAATTATCAGAACTCTGTTCTCTGCTTCAAGCAGTAATGTGGTTTGTGAGCTATTTTATTATCTGCAAGGCTAGTTAAGAAAATCTTTAAAGTTAATTATTTTCTTTGAGTTCCTGCAGTGATAATTTTGTGGCCGACCAATTGACCAAATTTGGAGTCAGACAGCCTGATACCAAATTTCAGCTCTACCTCTTATTAGATCTATACCGTTGTGCAAGTTACTTGATCTAAGTAAGCCTTTGGTTCTTAGCTGTGAAATAGAAATTAGTATCTAAGAGTTACTATGAAGATGTTGCGAATACATACAAAGTGCTTACTTAACACATAGTAGTGATTCATAGTAGACATTATAACTCTGAATTTCCAAATTTAAGATACGCTCAATTCTTCAGAGTCCTCTTCTTGTTAATTCTGCTCTAAATTTTCGGAGGAAACCTTCTAGACCTCTGGATTTTTAGGTCTACCCCTCTTACACAGGTGTTGAATCTTCAAGCAACTGGTAAAGAATTAAGCAGAAAAAAACCAAGAATTTCTTGCTCTTTGAATAATTGGTATAAATGGTATCACCTATTATCCATTGCTTCAGCTTGCCTAGTCCAGACAGACTATACGTTAAGACTATTTTAACTATAGGTTTAGTGTAAGTGTTTGAGATCTAACAGTGCAGTCTGTGCCTCTCTCTACTATATATATCCATTTATAGATACTTTAAATTCCAAGACAAAGTTTGACTCTTACAAAGACTCTGTGTACAAATTATTTCTTCTCTGAAAGTTTGGTCACTGCTTTCTCCCTTCACATGACTTACTTTGTATATACCAAAATTCCAATCTCTAGTAATCTTCATTTCTTTGCCTGATTTTAATGAATTAAAAAATGCTTTGTCTATGTGAGTGGTGTAAGGTGAAAAAAGCTTTTAGGTTGTCTACCTCCTGGACTTTCCTTATATCCTGAAATTACTTTCAAGAAATCTACTCAAAGTACTTGGATTCCCATTTCATTGCTTCCTGGGTAACTTCTTCCAGCAAGAACACTGGTATGTAAGGGATAGGCACCGATATGGAGACAGACGTGGACTAGACCAAGGGCAGACAGGCAGTGGAAAGAATGAAAATACAGTTCAGAATTAAGTGTTCCTAAAAGCCTGTTCCTTGAGGTTTTACATATTACCTGTTCCAGATCTCATGAGCAAAAGCTCTTTATTAATTTATCCCCTGAAGGGGAAGAATCTTGTCCCAGGACCATTATTTGAGTTCATGCTGGGGATTAGCAGAGGTAGTGGATGGGTTTGTTTTTTTGTTTTTTAGTTAATGGTAAAGTGACCTAAAGTATCAATTCAGAATATAAGCATATGCTAAAACTTATATATTTACTACTTGTTCAACAAGAGGACTTGTCCTCTTTTAAAAGGAGAAAAGCTACAAGCCCATGTGTTACAGTGGGTAATTTATGATGCAGCCTCTCTCTTTAGGTCTCCATGGTTTAAGATCCAATTCAGTAAGTGGTGACAACCAGTTGATTCTCAGTTTTCAAATCATGTACTGCCATTAACATTTTATACTGTTTCAAAGGTCACATATTCATGTTTTCCCCCAGTTCAAGGCAGTGTGCATTATGGATGCCAAGGGTTATGTAACCACAATTTCTGGAAATGGTAAACAGCTGAGACTAACCCTAAAAATAAATTCCTCTGGGATTTTTTGTGCAAAAATCCATCTGCCCTCACCGCAGGTTCATCATTACAAAAATCACTGTTTGGATCAAGACAAGAGACAGAGAAGTCATTTGACTCACTACTCTCTGTATTCTTCTTACAAAGCAGCTGTATATACCTCTCCTTCTCCACCTGGAAGGGGTGGGGGAGGGACACACACACACACACACACTTTATCCCAGGGGCTTTTCCTAATCCTCACTACAAAATAGAAGGAAGGTCTGGAGAAGCAGAGTTCCTGTCTATCAGCTTTTGGTAGAGGAGCCATAAGAGTTTACTATGTTGACTTATTTACAGCTAGTTCCCAGTCCTTCAATGATCACCAAGTCACCTTTAGGCCTAAATCCTTTATTGCTACCATAGACTGAGCAGATTGATATTCCTTTTTTTAGTTCCAAATAAACAGGCTGTATTTACCTGGCTTCCAGGTTTGAAGGAATTTTTTTCCTTGAACACTTTTATAGTTTTTGAATGAGGAAAATTGAACTAGGGAAGGAAATAGGATGGAAAACACTTAAAAGTGGTAAAAATTAATTTGGTCCTTCTGGATAGAAGTTCAAATTTGATCACTATTCATTGTATTGTTAAGCAAATGTCTGGAGTCTATTACTGGCTAACCTTTTCTATGGTAGCCTTTATATTTTCATCTCATTACATGTAGATGAAGGTGTCAACTAAATTTAATATTAGAAACAAAGATGAATTTTAACTAAGCTGCATATAAGGAAAGATTATAGAAATGTTACTTATCAGATAGCAACAAAAGGGCACTTCTGCATAAACCAGATTAATTGCCAAGGCCTACACCCCTCTCCTTCTCAATTAGGGGACTATCACACTCCCGCTTCTCAATCAAGGGATTGTCAGGGATCATATGAGTAAAAGAACACATAAAGCTTCCAACTTCCAACCACGCTCACTTCTATGGAAGAGTTCATATAAAATAGATCGTAAAATAGAATTTATTTTGGCTGGTCAAGCCTCCCTCTTCCCAGTCACAAATGAACTTCAACAATTCACAAGTAGAAGCTTGTAATAAAGGCCCATGACCACCCCTAATATAAACTTCATCTTGACATGATTTCTTTGCCTTGTTTGAAAATTCACCCACGTGGAGAAGATCAGCATGGAAGCAATCACTAGGTAAAATTTCCAATTGCACTTTTCATTGTCTGTAACTGCAAGTTTTTAAAAAATGTGTTCAAATTCCTCTCCTAGTGAGATTTCTGTGTAAAAGGATTATTAACAGGTCAGGAAGTTTAGCTCAAAGCTCTGGAATAAGAATTCATCCAAGGCTTCTCTAATCCACTTGTAGGAAGTGAAGAAGCAAAATTTAAATCATTAAGTATTGACTTTTTATTATTAGTCACTTCATAATTTGTTTCAACCAAAAGACAATACACACAGCAGAATTCTAATGCATCCCATGTAAATGTTTACATCCATTTTATTCTTCACTCGCCTCTAAGACTTATCATTTAATTTTAAATTTTTTTTACATCTCAAAAATATGTCTGCAATAATTAGAACTTCATTAGCTGTCCCACTTGGAAACAGCCTTTTAATATTTTTACAGTAAAGATGTGATGGGGCTTAATGAAAATGTAACTTACAACATCATGAAAGAAAAGGGACTGTACAGGGACATGGGGAGTTCACAAAGGAAAGAGTTCAGAAGCTCTTTCCCATGAGGCCCCCAAATAGAAAACAAAAACTAAACACACAAAGCACAACAGCAGGTTCCAAAAACAAAAACAAAAAAACAAAAACAAAAACAAAAAAAACCCTCCAACGCTCCATGTTGAAGCCAGAATCAGCCTTGTGGAAGTTCATGAAGCAACTGTGCAAAAGCTCCTTCAGCCTTTTCTTCTAAGTGTTCCAGGTCCTGAAAACCTGTAGATGGGACCCACTCACTGCTATTGCTTGAAAAAGTTAATTCACTTCCAGTTCTACAAGCAGCCCCACCCTCCTGAGCCACAGCTGGTCAACAAGTGTTCTAAACTTAAGGACTTTCTGAGCAATTCTCTCTTCAGTGATCCTTCCCATTCCCAAACACTTGAGTACACAGACATGTACCACCTCTGTCTACCAAGCACTAAAGTTCATAAATATCCACTTTTTGCCCTATAGCTCTCTGTTTAGGACAATGTGGATAAAGTACATTCACTAGGAAAAAATATACACATTCAAACTTTCCTTCCCCTAGTTCCCAAGGCCCAAATATTTCCCAATGCAGAAGATAATGAAGTTGAACTTCAACAACAGTCATCCCCTAACTTCCAACTTCTTCTAGAACATGAAAATGGAAAGCATGTTATATAGTAGATGGAAATACTCAAACCTGTTAGTGCTGGACAGTTTTCTTATATGAATGTGACAAACAAGGGGTGCGGACCACAGCTTCAACTCAATGAGAGGGAAGAATCCCCTCCCAAATGTTATACTGAGGAATGTTTCTTTAAGTGAAAAAGACCTTAAAATAAACAGATGATCACTATACACAGCATGAAACATTCCACGACTGCCCAAATCACCTCAAGGTAACAGCACCAGAGCATTGTGGGGGAAGCTTCTTGGGAAGAGCACACTTCCTACAATTTTTTGAGATTACTTAGATGAATTGCCCTTAGGATTACTGTGGGGGTGGGGAGGGAGTATAGGATACAAACTACTGGAAGGGGGGAAAAAATGAGGTAAAAGTGCACGTGAAATTGTCCAAGTAAGTGTGCGTAGGCTCACTGCTTATCACCCTGGAGTTATTAAAACAGCCATGGAAATCATCCTTTCCTCACAATGGCTCTTAAGTTGTAAATCTATCCAAATTTGCTCTCCCCTGAATGGTTATAACTAGGGAAAGAAATTAGTGAAATGTGCAAGTATTCATAGAAATTAAGAGAATTCTCCTTTGGCAGCAAGGCCAAGTGAGAGAGAACGAATTGTGATCCTAGAAACTAAGGCACGCTGAAGCTTTCAAAGAGCCAATCACTGGAAACAGTCTTCACAACCATCAGTAAGTATCGTAGGCAGTTATCTGGCCGCTAGTCCTTGAACATGGTGCTCAGGTTCTCTCTCTGGAATCATTTCATATTCTACACAGCACCCTTTGTGTTAAGGCCATGATTTTTACTCTGTCTAGACAAAGCTGTGGATGATCACATAACTACCTCAAAACACCTTCACCCAAGGAGACGCTTTGTTCCTAGAGTAGACCCTTGCCAGCCCCATTAGCTAGCACTGTCTTATAGCATGGTCTTCAGAATTCTGACATTCAACTCAGTTCAACAAGAAACTTGAGCTGGTTAACTATAAATGTAAGGGAGAAAATAAGCCTCAGCCACAAAGAGGAATGTTAGACAAATTCTATTCAAGAAATCCACCAATATTATGTTAACTCTATCATGTTTCACAGCATTAAGTATCCATCCAATGAAATCAGTCTGCAAAGAAATCTTAAAGGCTATTTTTCATTGCACAGGCGGAGCAGTTGTCTGAAACATACACTAGTCCACACTGTCTTTACTGAACACTATGCACAAGATAATATCCTGTTCCTGATTTAGTCAACCATTTACCTGGTAGAGTAAGTTTTAGCAAATCTTGTTCTTACACACCAAAATAAGACCAGAGAGATTCCCCTTTGGAGCCTTTACTTCAACTCCAGGTTGTAAAACATTAGGAATAGTCTAGCATCTGATACAGAGCTAGATTTGACAAGACACTGAAGATTTTAAGTCAAGGCTTGGTGAAATAGAGGGGGGAAAAATAGATATCTGAACCCGGGTTTAAGACCAAAGCCAAAGTAGTCCTTATACTGTACTCAATACAGTAATGATTACAAATATTTTAAGCAAGGTGGGCCTGACTTTTCCTTTCTTTAATGTATCAGACAGGCACCTGTGCACCTGAAAGTACACAGTACATTCAACATGTGCCACAGGAGAGTCACCTTACCATCCTTCCAGCAACTTAGCGTTAAGGTTTGATAATGGTGGGGTCCTTTCTAAAAGTACTGGGCTCTCACTAGTTTAAGAAGCTCCAGACCTCAAATCTTTATGCAGATATTCATGAGACTGGCTTCTTTCAAGACACCAATTTCTCAGACTCAAGAAAGGATATTCCTACCTTATGGTGTCCATAAGACTTCCTCTGACATGGGGGCAAGGAAGCTACAAGGCTTCATTCCAACACCATAAAGTACAATATAGGAAAGATTTCTTTAACCGTGTGGTCTTTATTTCAGTGCCAGTGTTACAGATACAACACAAATGATCCAGTTAGAAGAAGGAATTCAAACGGAATGCCAAGGTCCAAGCCAGGCTCAGGAAATAAAAAGGGAGGTTTGAAGTAATGGAGAAGATGACTCCAATATGCTCTAGAGTGAGTCTGATACTCTTCCTATAGGCAAAGATGCTTTCGTCAAGGAGTCTGTACTCTTAAAAGTGGCAAACTCCTCTTTCCACCCATTTATCACAGTTCATCAGGCAAGTTATGGGTTTACGAGAAACTTTAAAATCTGTTGTGGGAATAGGGGCATTAATAACTATTAATATATCTTTTAGAAGTTGTCCACTTTGCACTTTAAGGGGAATCAATTTTGAAAATCACAGAGTATTCATGACTACAGCTAAAGAATGGAGAGAAAGGGGAGCTGGAAGAGCCTTGGAAGTTTCTATTACAAATAGAGCACCATATCCTTCATGCCAAATCTCAACAAAAGCTCTTTTTAACTGCATCTGTCCAGTGTTTACAAATAACCTCTCAAGGTCTGACCAGTTCTTGGTAACAAACATACATACACGTGTGTGTCTGTGTGTATACAGCAATGCACAGAAAAGGCTACCAGGAGCCTTATGCCTCTTTCAAACATTGGGGGAACCAGTAGAAAAAGGCAGGGCTCCCTCATGTCCACCGTTACATTTCCATTCTGAAGCCAGATGTAAAAAGCGCCTGAAGATGGTAACCCAGCTAGTGAGGAATAAATACCCCACCTTGCCCAGTCCACAGAGAAACACAGTAGAAAGAAGGGGCAACTCTTTGCTGCAGAGACAGAGTGAGTGTTTTCTTGTCATGGATTCCAGTCCTCTCCTCCAGACCAGCTGCTTATTTCTTCAGGGGCCCAGGGAATGTCGATTCTGGATGTAAATGTGGGAGGGGTGGAGAAGTGCGAAAAAAGGAGACGAGGAGGAAGAGTGCAAAGTAGCCTCCAGAAGCAGCCGGCCTCAACAGCGGAGGAGAGGAGATTAGTCTTTAACAATGCTTCAAGGTCGGCAATAACTTTAGGAAAATCCTCCTCAACAGTTCTCTTCAGCTCTTCATGCCCACGGTACAGTTGGGGGGGACTTGCCAGCGATCACAACCTCCTTCCCAGAGTTCCTTTGATTGAGTGGGATAAGAATGAGAATGGTGCTGGACCCTCACTGCCAGGACTGAGGGGGAAAGTTGTTCACCTCTGCTAGATCTTGCATTGCTGAGCCCTTGTGATTATATGTAAGCTTGATCCGCATTCGCAGCTGTTGCTGTGAAGAGAATAAAAAATTCCACACTGAAATAAAACCTCTAGAATCTGTACAGTTCACAAGACTTTTAATCTTAGAGAAAACAAACCATTTTAAAGCAAAACTGTCTCTTAAAAATGACACACAGGCAAACAACAACAACAAAAACCACCTAGTACTCAAGCTATCAGCCAGCATCATGCAGTCAAGTAGAGAAAATGCATCTTCAGAACACACTGTTGGCTTCAATCCTCCCACCCCATTAATAGGACATAACCACCCCAGAGCATTTTCATAGTAATATTTGCTGAGTGCTTTTCACAAAGATTCAACCCTTGTATCCAATTTCCTAGAAAAATGAGGTAAATATACTCATCTTACACTCTATATTCAGAGATACTGGTTGCTTTGTCTGTAAAACCTATAGTAAATGTGAGCATTAACTTGTTTGGTTCCCAAGGCATTAAAAAAAAGTTAACCTATGATAACATCAGTAGTTTTAAGAGAACTTGATTTTAAGTACTTTTTACTTTATGTGGCAGATTTCAAATATTAACGCACTAAAAAAAATTTTTACTCTATGTATCAGGCTGTCAAAGGAATTTGTACCTGTGCTATAGGTAGATATCCAAAATACAGTGACTAGCAGAGGAGAAGCAAAGTGTTCTAAGAGGAGGAAATCATACTGGTATTTATGAGACACTACTAAAAATCTTTCAAGGTGAAGAAATTCTCTGAACCATTTTCAAAAACTGCTGAAAACTAGTCAATTGATTACTATCAAGTGGACTCAATTTACTTCTTTGAGAAGATATAATAAAAATATAGCTTAATTTCAGTCGCTAAAAGCTATTATGTCTCCACTTTTGGTATGGACTTCATTAAAAATGTCTCCACTTTAGCTACGGACTTAATAATTCAGGGGTAAATGTGGATATTTGGTTCAACAAATGCTCTTAATCCCAGACTTTAACTTGTGTTAAAGATTAAAATATATACGCTTTCTCCCTCCCACTCCAGAAAAAACTAGACCTTTAGCCCTCTAAATAGAGAAGTCTTTAAAGCTATATTTTAATAAGATGGCACTAAACCATTTAGTGTGTCTGGGCTCCATTTATTATCTACAAAAGAACAAGGAGTTAGACCAGACATTTTAATAGATTTCTGCTACAAGTCAGGAAAACCTACAGAAACAAAACAAATTTTATTTCAGGAAATATGCTTATACCTTTCTCAGATAATGTCTTTAAATGTGCTACTCACCTTCTGTGGGTTCAGAACTTTAATGACTTGTGTGATGGTCCCCGTATTAAATGCTGGGACAATGCTGCTGCTTGGAGACAGAAGCTGCAGCTGGAATGTCTAGTGGGAACAAAGGGTATTCTTCAGAAAAAGTAATACACTTAATGCTATGTCAGAGATGTCAATAAAAAAGTCAGATACCCAGAGGATTAACAATTAACAGAGTTACCTACTACTAAATTCTATTTGCTTTCCAGATATCAGCAATTCATGGCAAGTGGGCTATCACTTCACGGTATTTATAAAACCCCACTGTTTCTAGCAATGCACTACTCTCCTTTCTGGCAGAAGGAACTTTAGCCTACCACTTTCCTTGTTCTGGCAACTACACTTAATAGTAATTGATCAACTATGCAGGTTTAAAAAAATGGGGGGGGGGGTGCCTATGGTTAAAAACAACTAGAAAGAAATGAAAAGCTTTTTAAAAATAGTAAACCAGCATACCAGTCACCAACTACAGGCCTTTATGCTTTTGTGTATTTGGATGGCTGGGATCAAAGGCTTGAACCTTTGTTCTCTAAAGCCTATATAATCTGCAGTATGTCAGGGGTTACTTCTACATGACAGAGGTGAAGGAAAAGCTGGAAAGAACCAGCTTGTTAATATATATGTGGAACATATCAGGATATCTACTTTGGGGATACAAAGCCCTCACAGAAAAATTATCTGCAGAATTAGCCTGTACAGTAAAAGACCTGGAAAAGCCAAACACCGTAATTTGCTGAATGCTGGTGGATTTGTTTACAGGAAAGAGAGATAAAAGTGCTGTGAGCAAGATAGGTAAGTCACAGTTAGCAAAATATAGTATGAATACAGCTACTCTACATACTAGAATTAAAAAAAGAGTATCTCCTGAAAGTTTAGTCTTCTAAAATATTACAGACAGAAAAAGAGAAAGAAGGGGATGGAGAGAGAGAAAAGAGAAAAGGGCAAGGGGGACCGAGGTGGGCGGGGTGAGGAAAGGAGGGAGGGAGGTCTGTTGGTCTACCTAGTTTTCTCTAAGGCCAAAAATCACAAGAGTAGAGATTTAATCTCAATGGACAGCCTTATTACATTGGGACTTATACATAATTCTATTGTCAAAATAAATTATGTAAGCTAAAATATCACTCATTTATTTACATTTATTTCATTAAATGTAAGATGCCATCAATTGTAAATCACACCATTATTTTATACACCACTGAGAAAGAAACAGGCTGCCAATTAAATATGACAAGGGTATCAGTTTTAAAATGCACCTCAATTTCAGAGATAATAAAAAGTAAAAACAGTAGTAGTAGAATCTATGAAATATGGTATCTTGAAGTTCAAGACACATCATGGTACACAAACAGGCACTGTATAGGACAGCACCAAGAACAAGGCCATGCTTTAAAGCAGGGACAGTATGTTGCTGTAACAGCAGCCTAAAGTAGTAAGTATAAAATCCTAAGTGGTAGCAGCTAACATTTACTAAGCACTGAACACACAGAAAGTGCTTAAAACAGTACCTGGCACATAAAACTCATTTACTCCTCAAAGGAGCCCTATGAAGTCAATATCATGATGACACCCTTCCTTTGCAAATGAAGAAACTGAGGCATAGAGATTAAGTAACTTGCTTAATGTCATATAACTGGTATTGAAACCATTACGTTCTATTGCTTATAAAGCATCTACATTATTTTGGCTCCTAAAATATGCAAGTAAAGAAGACTGCAAAGTCAGCAGCAACCACAAATAAAAGGTCTTTAATTTACGAAACTGTGTTGTCTGAATGTTGTATTTCACATGTCACTTCAAAGATTACCTTAACCTATCCCAGGGGTTGACGAAATATGGCCCATGGGCCAAGAATGACTCGACAACTGTTTTTTTGCAAGTGTTCTACTGGAACAGAGCCACACCCTTATCTATACATCGCCTGTTGCAGTTTTGGCACTATGACAGGATATAGCCTAAAATACTTACTATCTCATCTTTTACAGAAAAATTCTTTCCACTTCTCATTCTAAATTTTTCTTTTTCAAAACCTTTCATCATTCAAAGATAGACATAAACACTTCTTAAACTAAGATTTAATATAAACAAAACACCAGTTTATAAAAACAAGCTGTCATTATATCAATAGTAAACTAGATGTTAGTGAAGGAGGAATGTTTCTCTCACTTATATTACCAAGAGACAAAAAGTTTTCATTCTGATCCAATGACTAGAAGAGAATACCAAACACATAAAGTCCTTTATCTAGATTTAACTTTAAGTCCGTGTTAGAATTTGTGTTTTTTTGGTCTTTACTGAACCCCAACCTATCCTCAATGCCCTGAGCATTAATTAACAAACCACCCTGTAGAAGTCTGCTCTCTCATTAACTACTATTAGAATGTCCTCCTTTTATCCTACAATACTAACTGTAAGAATATTATCAACAAGTAAAAAGTATTCACTAAAAATGATTTGCTTCAATGAACCATGAAAACTGTTACATTATTTGCTCTTTGAGTTAAATCTGCAAATTTAGTTTAATCTCTAAACATTAAAATTTATCTTTTACTAAACGCATAAAAAATAATCAGCCAATTTTTAATCAAAGGATAAATGCCAAGAAGACAATTACAGTACCTTTGGTACTGCAGCCTGGAAAACAAAGTCTGTCATGTCCAGCTCTGTGCTGTTGGAGGCCTGTATCGTTATCACTGTGACACTGGGGTTGGTATTTGATCGTTCAAAGGTGAATTCTATCTTCAAGCCATTCTTACTGTATGCTGTGATGGAGGGGATGCCTGGGAAAGCACAGGAAGATCAGTCTAATTGTAGTCAGCCTAATGCTTGCAAAATGATCACTTCCTTTCTTCAAAACTACCTCACGCTGCTCTAATGATAACACCAGTAAACGTACCTGTAGCGATGTCATTGAAGAGAGGCTGTGATGAAAGCCCATCCAACAAGAAGGGGGGTTGGGATACTTGTGGGACTGAGGCAGGGGCAGGAGCAGCAGATGGAGCACCTAAATGAAACATCCCAAAGTTAAGTCAACCCTAGCCAGCATGACAAAGCTCACTAAGAAAATACAGGAGAAAATTACCACTATCTCAAATTAGGGGATGGATGCCTTAAACAAGATACAAAAAGCATAAACCGTAAAAGGAAAGAACTAAAAACTCAAGTACTTTAAAATGAGTAACTTTTTTTATTTTCTTCTAACTTTTTTTAAAGGCGGGGGAGGTAATTAGGTTTGTTTTTTTATTTAATGGAGGTACTGGGAATTGAACCCAGGACCTCATGCATCCTAGGCATACACTCTACCACTGAGCTATACCCTTCACCCTTAAAATGAGCAACTTCTGTTCATTAAAAAAATACAATAAAAAATAGACTAAAGTCAGGAGAAAATGTTTGCTACAAAATAACAAATGGATGAGTATCTAGAACTGTATCTCCTACGAATCAATAAAGAAAAATGATAACCCAATTTAAAAGTGGTAAGAGAGATGAACAAGCAATTCATAGAAGGAACCTGAATGAAAAAGTAATCTTACGAAGAGATGCTCACTCTTACAAGTAATGACTGGAATTTAAAACCACAGTGAATGGGGGAGGGTATAGCTCAGTGGTAGAGTGCATGCCTAGCAAGCACGAAGTCCTGGGTTCAATCCCCAGTACCTCCTCATCAAAAGAAAAAAAGTAAATAAATTAAAACCTAAAAAAAAATACTAAAAACCACAGTGAGATATCACTTCATATCCCCCACAATGATAAACATTTCAGTGTCTGGTAATACCAGCTACTGGTAAGAATATAGAGCAATGAGGACTTCTAATCTCTGCCCCAGGGATGTAAACTGGTACAACCAAACTAGAGAACAATCTGGCAGTAATAGAGTTGAGCCACCATAGGATATTTAGCAGCACCACTGGCATCTTCTCCAAATATTTCCCCAAAAATATCTCCAGACACTGCCAAACTTTGGTGGGCAAAATCTCCCCTACTTGAGAATCACTGCCTTTCTTAGGAATGCTTTTGATTAATTCTTTCATATGTACACAGGGAGATAAGTACAAAAAGTATGCATAGCAAGATAATTTCTAACAAATGAAATTCTAGAAGCAATCAAAATGTCCATCATTAAGATAACAAGTAAGTAAACTGTGGAATACTGACAAAATGAAATACTATACATATGCAACAGTAAAAATGTGAATGCACCAGAAATACATTTTACATAAATTATTCACAAATACAAGATTTAGCAAAAAAGCAAGGTGCAAAAGTACATTATTTTGTCACATACCAGTTCTGAGAAGGTTAAAAAATGGCAAAATATTACTACACTCTGTGACATTCTAGAAATGCACAAGAGTAGTAAACACCAAAGCTAACATTGCTTTAGGACAGACAGTAGTTACTTCTGGGATCAAGAGGGAGGAGATGGGGGGGAAGTATACAGGCAATGTCAACTTTCTTAACAGTATTTGTTTTATGAGCTAAGTAGATCAAGGCATTTATTGAATTCTATTTTATTTGAAAATAAATTTTCAAATTTTATTGAATTTGTTGAATATTTTAATATATTTTTACAAACACACACACCCTGGGAGAGGTAGTATGAAATGGGGGAAAGAAATCACCAGATTACCATTTTTATTTGATCTTTCCAAATAAGAAAAGTTAAGGGGGGCAAGTGATGAAGTATCGTGAACTGAGAGAAACCAAAATTCTAAGAAGCAGCATAAGAAAATTCAGGAGGAAGATGGAAATGCATTTTATGTTTAAATAGATTTCAAACTACTTATGAAATTAGCTGAAATTATACCATTTAAAAAAGCATTAACAAAGTGAAATAAAGGCTGGATTAGCTTTAAAAAAAATACTCAAGTACACTAGAAAAAACTGACATACTAAAAATTAGCAAGGTAGAAATATATATGGCTAAGCAAAGCATAAGGAGTGAAAACAAATGCAAGCACCACAGAATGTGCAGTCAAGCAAATTACCAATGAAGAATACAAATAAATACTCATAGTTATCTTAGTTTTATAAATCTAATCTAGTCATTTTCCCACAATTTCTGTTTTCAAAAAAACCTTAGAAATGTGTTTCCATGGAAAGTCACAGACTAACTGAGACATATGGGCAACATACGGATCCCTAAGCCCCTCAAATTTTAGCTTTTTCCTCCTAAAGGTACAATAGGTAGTTTGGGGAGACAAAAGAAACTCACTGCTCCAGTTCCTCTAAAAGCACACACTAAATTTATTTCCTAATTTGTACTGATGTAAATGAGTGTACATTAAGATATGACTCTAATGATGGCTTAAGGAGTCTAGAATTCAATTTTTTTTTTTTACTTAAAAATGTAAGAAAATGGGAAAGCGTGTTTAAAACACATTATAAGGAAAGGCAAATCTAGGCTTTTTAACATTTTATCATGTCACTTTTTCATGTAACACTAGAAAAACAAGAAAGTCAAGAGCAAAAACAAAACATTAAGTCCTCATGATAAATAAGTTAAAGGATACGAAAGGAATATGCAAAAAGGAAATCCATGTGTAATGCAAATATGCATAAACATAAAACATTCCCATTCCCTGTGATTGAAAAAATAGGAATTAACAAAATAATAGAACCTATCTTTCTTCACCTGTTAGGGCTTTTTAACAATGATAATATATACTATTTATGACTATACAGTGAAACTCATGGCCACATACATTGAGGAAAAGATAAGTAACACCAAGTGTTTACTATGTGTCATGCATGCACTGAAAAGTCACCATCCCTCAAAAATACCCTATGATAAGTATTTATCATCCTTTTAAAAACAGATTCAAAAAGATTAAGCCTAACTTAACTTAGCCTAAGATGTAAACCCAAAATAAATCTGGACAAATTTATGTAATAATGATATTCGTTAAGGCATTAGTTATAATGAGAAAAATATGGAAACAAACAAAAAAGCCTAATAGTAAATAAGGAACTGAGTAAATAATGGTGCAAACTTCTTAATGAAATATTAGGCAATTGTGAAGATTATGTACTAACATGGAAATGCTAATATGTTAGTAAGTAGTGCATAGCCTCTTCACACTATGTTTTAACTATGGGGTTGTTTTTGCTTTTCCAAATATCCAGGATAGCTCTGGCATCTCAGGATTTGAAATTGACTCTTTGTGAATGACTCTAAGTACATGACAAATAACGTTTTGAAATTTTGTTAAGACACAAACACAAACCGTAAGTTTTGGGAGGCTGCTATGTTAGGAAAAAATCATTTAGCCTGTGATAGCCAGTCCACAGGACCATCAAACATCCTTAACCTACGGCTATCTTCTACTTAAGGTCGTGCATGCTGTCACTCTCTGTTATACTTTAAAAGAAGACACTTAAGATACAATGATACTTCTGGACTCTTCTTCAACTCTTATGTTCACAATATTTCTGAACACATTAATTACAAATGTCTACTACATATAAGTATAGATAAGAAAAGATATTCACAGATGAAAAATTATGTTTGAATACTGGAATCATGGAGTATGATTTTCTCCTTCCACTGCTCTAATAAAAGGAAGAGAGAGGGAGAGGGAAGAAGGAAAACAGGTGAACATCTCTCCACTCTCCACAAAAGGCCATAGCTTTTGAAAACTAACCATAAGCAGAAAGAAAACTAGAAAAAGTGATGTCTTAGGACACTAACTAAAAGCAGAAGTGACTTGGGATCTATTTATTTTCTAGCCTGAGACAGTCCTTTCTATCTTATAATGCTATGAGTAATTTATTCTCCCCAAATTAAAAACTGGACTTGAAGGAATCCCTATGAATTATATCTAGAGCATTAGTATGGCAGCTTATGTGAGATTCTTATTTTTCACTTAGCCTCTCCCATCTTCAACTGTTCCATATGCTAGAAAGTCTATGTTCAGTGTAATTTTTCCGTAAGGCCTTATCCCTAGTCAAGCACTAAATAACTCTAGTCTGTCCTCACCTGTAAGGTTGATGTCTCCCAGCAAATCAAGAAGTTCTCCACCAGCAGAAGCTGGTTTGCTTGTAGGTGCAGTTGGAATAACAGGTGTTATGTCATTTCCTCCCAACAAATCCAATAAATCATTGGCCTAAACAAGGAAATAGTATCTCAGTCATTAGTCTAATCTATATCTAATGCAAAGCCCTTAGAACACTTAAAAACAAGAAAGAGACAAACAAAAATACAAAGAAGAGAGCCACCAATCAATCCAGCAACACTGAAGAAAATAAGCTAAGAGATAGGTTCTAAGGAACTATACGGTTTTGAGGATCCCCAGTAAGTGAGTAACAAGCTACCTGGCTGGTGGGCTGTGGCCCAGAGGGTGGTGGTTTGGTCTCTAAAGGAGCTGGTTCTGTCTCTCCATTTGTCTGCACAATCTCAGTAGGGCCATTTGTGGTCACTTTTTCCATGACAGGCATTCTCTCAAGCAGGGCAGACCTGGAAGAATCTGAAGTGGTTAAATTCTAGGCAGTTAACCTAGATTCCCTACCCAAAACAATTTCTGTAACTATACTGAAGCCAAAAATGGAGACATCTCTCCCCTCCCCATTTCCCAACACATACACTAAAATAGAAGCTGGATTACAAGAATATATGACCTAAATTCTTGGCGGGATTAAGGGCAGGCAAGAAACCTTGAATGGACAAACTGTCCACCTAAATTCGGAGAGACTGGGACTTTTCAGTGACACAGAAGTTGGAATGAAAGAAAGGTAAATAAGTAGGTATTAGCAGTCCCCAATTAAGAAGATACTACGTAACAGAAGGTAAAAAAAAGATGACACACCAAAATGTTAATAGTGATTATAGTTGAACGAGTTTCTCTTGAGGAAAAACAACTCCCACTTCTTCACCAAATAAAATGGAAAATGAAGAAAACTTTCCATACCAAAATAAAGAGAAGGAGAAATGAAAGAACACAGTTCACTTATTTCTTTAGAGGCTAGGCAGAATAGAAGATGGACAGAACATGAAGGAGCCAAACAATTAGAACTAAACAGGGTTGTGAAGTCCAGTTAATAAAGCATGAGGAATGACTCTCCTTATGGGTTATTATGACAATTTGGGATGTTAAAAGGCACAGGCATTGCTTAGTTTCTTTTACTTACCTCATATGGTCATATTTCTTAAAAAGTGCATTATATTCTACTGCCCTCTGCTGGAGCTCCACATCAATGCTGCTTCCATAGATGGAAACCACTTTCTTAATTCGGCTTTGGGATAAAATGACAAACAAACTCAAATACCTAAAAGAAAGTTCTCTCTCAAGCAGAGAAAATAATGCTTAAAACAGAGCCTCCTCATTAAAATTTTGAAATGCTCATCTTTTCTTAATGTACATAAATTTTCAAAAACAAAACACCGTTCCTTTATCTTCGGTCATCAGACATACAGCTCAAGGCCATCAATTACCATTATACTTACTCTAATTGTAATGCTAGATTTTGTCTGTTAAATATCCCATATATTAAAATTTGCTAGGTAAAAGTACTAATAATTAATCTGCTATAAAAGAATAAATTTACAGTGCTCTTTCTCTTAATAATTTTAGTATCATTTTTCATGAGGCCTTACATTAAAGACTAAAGTAGAAAGTCTAAGAGAACTAAGTTTGTCTTAAATGTGCTCGGCTAGGAAACTGCTCCAAGAATTAATTGACTTCCATTCAAAATAGTATTTAAAAAAAAGCAAAATTTAAAGATTTAAACACCAAAACCTTTCTTCCTATTCAGACATTTCAAAATACCATAATAAACCAGAATGCTTATATGAGAAAGTAACTACTTTAAAAAAAAAAAAAATCATCAAAAATCTAATTCTAAAAACACTACCTTTTACCTTCAAAAGTCAATGGTGGGGTAGGAGAATGAGAGGGCACAAAGTATAGGCAAAATAAGGATTAACCATGAATTGATGATTGTTTCTGTGGAGTAATAGGTATATGGAATTCATTTTAGTATTCTCTCTACTTTTGCCTTTGCTTGAAATTTCCCATAATAAGTTTTTAAAATTACAAAACAACATGTTCACCCTGCTTTTTCTCCATACTCACTTTACAGTACAGGTGAATCGAGTAGAAAGCTTCATAATGGCAGTGAGGGCATAACCTCGTGTCACAGAGGTGGACATATTAGAGATTAAGACACTTTCTAAAATATCCAACACTTCATCCTCTGTTACCTGGGGAGAAAAAAAAAAAAAAGGCAATGTAAGATGAATTTTAACAGTAGATACCTAAATCCAGTATCAAGTCACAGGATGCCACCAGAAAGACAATCCTACCACCATTATCAAAGCTTCTAACACAATCTGTGCTTTGTCAGGGTAACTGTCTAAGTTAACCCATCAACCACAAGCAGGTAGGAGGGAGGTAAAAAAGAGTGGAAAATATCTATTAGGGGCTAAGAGGAATTTTATAACTTCAAGTGGCAGAAGTAGAGGAAGAAAGGAAAATGATACACAAAGTTCAACTGTTATTGCCACAACTTCTCTGAAATCTAGTCCTTTAATGAGCAAATGGAAACATGGATACACCTCTCATTACTTCTTGTCAGCAGAGGGTAAGAGAAACAATGTAAATCAGTCTGAAGCAATGGGGAGTGGTTATTACAGATGGTTCTAGAGGGGAGGGTATAGCTCAGTGGTAGAGTGCATGCCTAACATGCACGGGGTCCTGGGTTCAATCCCCAGTACCTCCATTAAAAGAATAAATAAGTAAAACTAATTATGACCCCCTACAGAAAGGAAGGAAGAAAGAAAGAGAGAAAAAGGAGGTTCTAAAATCTCACAACAGCCCAAAAAGTTTCAACTCAAAAACTGACAGGTTACTCTATGTAATTCTGGGATTATTCTTTAAAAGGTTTTTCAAGGAATCAACTTCAACTCATTAAACACCAAAAACACTATTTCCTCCCTTCCTTAACCCAGAGTGACAAAGGGTACCTGAATAGGCTCTTCCTCTTCACACTGACCAGATACAAGAAGATCTCCATATTCACCTATACACCAGGCAGCTACTTGTACCAAAGGTTGCTGTCAAAAGAAAACCACTGTTTGTCAAAGATTTCAATCCCTGAAAGGATAAATGCAACTCACAGGTCATCTAGTCATAAAGGTCAAAACTGGCACATCTAGAGTGACAATAATAAGAGCTTATCAGGAAAATAAAGGACAACTTCCCCACTACAGTAAAAGTACTTACTTGAGAATAATCACCAAGAATTGCTTTGTACAAGCGCTGGACAGTATAGGCATGCATCTCCACACTATTGGTTATTAACTGGATCAAGTTGGGAACTGCATCATCACGAACATAGCTTCCTGCCTAAAAGGAAACGTAGACAGTTACCCCTAGAAACATACAGTAATGATAAGAAACATTAGCTAGTAACATAGTTGTTCAAAGGAGACTACTACAAAACACCCTCAAAGATAAGGCTGTTTCCAATTCTTATGTTCCTAAGCAGCTCAAACTTCAAAGTCTTACTTATTTAAGTGAATATTTGAAGTTCTTAAATTTAATAAAAAATAAAAAAATACTCTTTCTCCAAAGTAAGAATAAAAAAATAAAGGTTTAAAATTTCAAGAAAGGCCTTTTCTACTCAAGACAGGGAAGATCTACCACTGCAAAAATTTAAGAAGTAAATTCACTGGGAACTTAATTACAACAACCTCTCCCTTCTCACAACTCCCCAACATAGGTGTAAATGGTATGTTAGCTCTAGTAGACACAATATTCTGGGATGGAGAAAGGAGTGTATGTGAACAGTTCAAACAGCTTGTCAAATAAGGTAAGACGGAAATAAATAGCAACTTTTTAAAAACCTGAGTTTAAAATATCACACTGTCCTTTAAAAACTAGAGTTTAAAAATATTATAGAACCAACAATTAGTCCCAGGAATGGGAAGTATTTCATATTTTAATTATCCACATTTTTTAGAAACTTGATCACTTTAATGTCCTTGTGACTAGTGGAATCTGAGATTTATAACCACAGAAACAAAGTAAAGCTATTTAACCTATGAGGAAATTAAATTTTGACCTTGTCAGAGCATTATGATAACCAGGCTGCACAGGACATACAAACAGTGGAACCTGTGCCTCCTATCAACCCACCTTAGTCAATCTCCCATTACTGGACAGAAGAGTTGATCTGATTTACAAGACTGAGACCAAGCCTAACCATGTGTACTTTGCAAAGAGCAAAAAAAGGAAAAAAAATCCCATGTGACTGGGATACCCACTCCTGTTAAGAAACACAAAGACAGAGGGAAAAGCTTAGGGAAATAGTCAAAAAGGAAAGGTGAGAAACTAAAAAGCAGGAAAGCAGGTAATTAGTGGTATGACTTGTATATTTACATTCTTACCTAATGGGAAAAAGCATAGTGCTTTAAACAAGATAAAGTATCAACATGATCTAACTGACATTTGTAGACCACTTCATTCAACAACACAACAGACATTCTTTTCAAGCTCACATAGAATACTGCTAGTGTTTGGACACTCCTAGTTGTTTACAGTTTTCCCATGTTGTAAATAAGATTAAGACAAGCACCTTTGTATACACACTTTTGTACAACTGTCCTTTTATTTTTTCCAAGAGAAAGTCCTAAAAACAGAACTATAAATTAAAAGGTATAAACTAAGACCTTTGTTTAGTCTGTGAACTATATTCTGGAAAAATAGCTCCATTTAAACCCACATAAAGTGAAAAGTACTGCCTGTTTCTCTATTTTGTAATTAGCACTAGGAATTAGATTTAAAAATATGACAAGTGAAAAGTGACACCTCATTTTCACTTTATTTACTATCTTTTTAATAGTAAGGGTATTCTTCAATGTTAACTAGCCATTTCTTCTTCTTTTGTGAAATGCCTGTTCAAATTTTTCCATTAGAGTGTTTGATTTTCCCTATTAATTGTAAATTATTTATATGTTAAAAGTACTTACATGCTGTCATATGTTGCAATGTTTTTCCCCTAATTGTCATTTGCCATTTAACTCTGTAGATTTTTTTCCTTCTGCTATACAAGTTTTAAACTTAATGTGGTCAAATTTATCAATGTTTTTTGCTTCTGGTGACATAATTAGACATAAATAATTATGTTTTATTTATATGCCACTCTATCTTCATTTTTATTCTTAAATCTCTAATCCCTGTCTATTAATTGAATGATAAGTGAAGAAGCTCCAAAACTCTGGAAGGCTACCAAAGAAAGAATATAAAAACAGAATTTAAAAACCAGAATAAATTTAGTCATTCAAAACTTCCCAATGATTTCCTGATCTCTAATTAGAAGAACAATGTTACTTGAAAGTAAAAAACAAAAACAAAAACAAATAAACCTCAAAAATGGAATGTCTAAATTTCAATTTTTGGCCTGTCACCCACAGTGCTATGAATGCATGTAATTATCTTGACGCTTCTGAGCCTCATTCCTCAAAACTTATAGTTTGGAGGGGAAGAGAGTGGGAAGGGATAAATTGGCAGTTCAAGATATACAAATACAAACCACTATATATAAAATACTATATATAAAACAACAAGTTTATACTGTATAGCACAGGAACCCATATTCAATATCTCGCAGTAACCTAAAATGAAAAAGAATATGAAAAAGGATATATGTATGTGAAGAGATATATTTATGTATGTACGTATATATGCTTGAAACGTTATGTTGCACACCAAAAATTGACACAACATTGTAAACTGACCATACTTCAACAAAAGAAAAGAAAAGAAAACTTTCCAATGATACCATATTCAAAATAAAACCCAAACTCCTGTGAGGCCTTATATAACCTAGTCCCTGCATCAAGCCTACCATTTTCCACCTCTCCCTACTGGCTTCGCTGGCCTTCTTGTTGCTCTCCACGCAGGTCAAGCTTGTTGCTACCTTAGGACTTTGCAACACTTGCTGTTCCCCCTGATTTGAATACTCTTCCCCCATATCTTTGCATGGCTCCTCATTTCACTAAGTTCTCTACTCAAATGTTACCTCCTCTGAGTGACCTGCCCTGACTACTCTAGGATACCTGGCCCATTGCCCCATCTCCTTTCCTCCTTTGCCATCATTATAGTCCCTTATGCTGCTTTAGTATTGTTCATAGCATTTTCTCCTGCCTTACAGGATAGTACATATTTCCCCATGACTTTCCTATCATCCCCACTGGAACAGAAGCTTCATGAGAACGAGGGCTTTGTCTGCATCATTAACAGACACATCCAGCAGTTAATACATGGTGACTTAAAAAAACTACTTACCGTTGTCAGAACACGCATAATTGTGTCTATATGCCACCGTTTGGAAGGTGCATACCTGAGAAAATAATGGCAGCAGGTGAAAAAACTGGAACCCGTAAACTAAGCTCTGCTCAGAGTCTTTCAAAAATCCTGTCCTACAGTCTTTTTCAGGTTTACTGGTTAAGTACTTATATATGGATATATTTCACTTTCAAAACTAGCAGCATCTCATTTCAAAGGGTAATGAAATGGTACTTAGTCAAATTCAGATGTTTCACATAATAAATACGAGTTGCTGAGTTGAGAACTGCAAACTCAGAAAAATAACCCATAAAGTCAGGATAGGAGAGGAGAGAGAAGATAGGGAAATAAAGGGACTGTTCCCAGACCCAGGCAACACCAGGACTAGAAACTTATTCCCTTAAATTCACAGTAGAAGAAATAATCATACAACCAAAACCTTCAGGTATTTCTCCCTAAAAGTTTTACAGACCCACAATTCAGATGCTTTAACTTTCTATTGTCTTCATTAAAAAAGTGTCATAGAAGAGAGGTTAAAAAATAGATCAAGAAGGAGATCTTATAAAAGGGAGATTTTTTTTGGTTTTAGCATAATGCTTAACATAAAGACTGACTAGAATGGCCTTCTCAAAGCTCATTTCTAATGGGAAGTCTGAAACAAACATTACATGTTTAAACATATTTATAACATTTTCCCCATGTTTTAAAGATGCTCTCAAAAAAGTTCCAAGCTTTTTAATCAATAAATGTAAAATTTAATCTTACTTTTCGGCAGCAAGGAAGATTCCAGATGCACAGTCTGCTTTAAATTCTGGCTCACATGAATCCAGAAAATAAAGTAATTCCTTCATCATTCCTCGTATATTATTCCCATTTACCAGGGCAAAACTTAATTCCATTGCACGCCTTACAGGATGGGGGAGGGAAAAAAAAGTTATGATATATAGAGTGGGAATGAAGCAAATACCCAGATACGTTGTCTCTGAACACCAAGCACTAGTGGATGTATTGATGTCCTTGCATGATCTTCTGATCCCAATCTTTGCACACAAGATAACCAAAGTTATCAGTTATTTGAATCTTCATTCAATACTTTTCTTCAAAAACTGTCAAGAGATACACTACTAACAACCAAAAATGCAGTTTGGGGTCAACAGTCTATTCTATGAAGCTGCAATTTAGAATACTTAAAAGGCTCAAAAAGAGAGGCAAGAAACTTATTATCCAATGATAATACCTCTCTGCATCATTCCTTAAAAATGTGATATAAAGTCACCATACTCTTCTACATCCACTTCAGTCCAAAGATCATGTAACATAGTTCACATCAAAAGGTATATAGGAAATCAGAATAAAAACATTCAGAGCTAAGTGAAATAAATCAGACAGAGAAAGACAAATACAGTATGGTATTATTCATATGTGGAAGTTAAAAAAGCTAAATGCACAGAAACAGAGACTAGAATGGTGGTAACCAGAGTCTTGGGGTGGGAGAAATGGGAAGATGTGAGTCAAAGAGCACAAACTTCCACCTATAAGATGAATAAGTTCTGGAGATCTAATATACAAGCATGATGACTACAGTTGTATTATATACTTTAAGTTGCTAAGAGAGTTGATCTTAAATACTCTCACTACAAAAAAGAAATAGTAATTATGTGGTATGATGCAGGTGTTAACTAATGCTATGGTAACAATCATTTTGCACTATAGATAAGCGTACATCTTAAACTTACACAATTATATTTCAATAAAGCTGGAAAAAAAACTGAAAGGGAATTAAGGGCCATGAAAAGGAAAAAAGGGTATGTGCTATGAGAAAACAGGAGTTTCTATAGCTGCCTATCAAATTTGGCAAATTTGACACATTTAACATATAAAACTTGTAAGGTTACTATATACATCTTTTTATATTTGGTCAATAACGTCAAACGTGCATACAAACTGACTTTCAAAAATACCAACTCAATGAGTAAAAGATACTTTCATCTTAGTTAATCTATAAGGAACAAAAATTCAATCCTTATAGAAATGCAGTAATAGCTAATTCTTATTAGTGCTTAAGTACTTTACATTTCCAGTTAATCCTGCATAACCTTTGAAGTGGGTGCTCTTATAACTACATTTTACACATGGGACAATTTACGCATAGAAAGGCTAAGTAACCAGACCAAGTTTATTAAGGGCAGGATTTGAAATGAGGCCTTCTGGCTCCAGAGTCTAAGTTTCTACTATGATATAACCTGTCAAATAGACCCAGGTTTTACTTTTGAAATGCAAAGCCCAGCAATGAGCCATGAGAAACAATACAACAGAAGTCAGGAAAAGTCTGATTTCTATTCCCAGGTCTGCCATGTACAAGGGTTAAGGTTTAGCGTAAGTCATTTGATTCCTTTGGGACTGTACTGTAACTAATCTGTTAATTGATAATAGAAGTAACTGCCTTGTCTCTTACTGGCTTGCTCTGAGAACCAACCGAGAGGGTACTTATAAATCCTTTGCAAAGCACTATGTGAAAGTTGTTACTGAGTCTAGGTCTTATCTGTAGCTTGCCAAAGCACTTAGCACCTGTTCTCTGTAAATAAAAGGAACTCAATTATCGATAAATGTTTGTTAAGTGAATGGTTTCAGAGATCATTTCAAATTTAACTTTTTCTGGATTTGAACATATAACCAAAAGTTCACTGAGGCCAACTATAACTTTTACAAACACCTACAGTTATTCTAAAAAGAGAAATGGTAGAGTTACTCTATCTGCTCTTTGAAGGTGCTATGTGCTGCCTAAGAGTCATTACTAGATGCACTGTTCTAAGAAACATGGCCGCCTCCAGTATCCTGGGGCATAAGTACTGTGAGAAAACGTGTGCTGTCAGCAATTTGAGTTTCAGCATTGTGATAAAACACTCAGCCGATGGATCACTCTGTATCTTCATCCTCCAACACACAGAACACAGTACCTCTGTTAAATAAACATTTGCCCAGCTTATCTGTGCCTGTTTTATTTATCAAAGAACCAAGGACAGCTTCGGTGTGCACTTAAGCATTCCTTATTGGCCTCCTTCAATGACCTAAACTTCTCCCTGTCCTTCCTTAAACAGGATTCATTCTGCAGTGTTCATCTGTGAAAATAATGACTAAATACATAAATGTCAAGATTCTCCCTCTCAAAACTATATAAACTTATCAGGCAGAGTGCAGGGGGCATTGCAGAACTTTCAATAATCTTTTACCGTTTTATTGAGACATCCAAATCTTTTAGACAGTCCACAATTGTGCTTCTGTGCCTCTGTACTGCATTATGATCTGTCTGCACAGTCTTCAACAAAGATGTCAAAGCTACATATCTGGATGAAACAAAGTTGCAGAAGAACAGAATTAAAATATAAAATTCAGGATAGTTCTCAGCTTAATGACAAAGAAGATGTCCAATAACTAAGGAAAAGCATATATTTTTAAATATTTAAAAGACAAGACAGAGATAGTGAGTAAAATCAAAACATTTTAAAGGCATAAAAAACATTATAATCTACAGCAGTGGTGACCAGAAGCCTTGGATTTAGATTTGCATTCATGGTCAAGTCCATTTAAATTTCTAAAAGTGATAAACTCAATTCTTTCAAACCCTTTCAAATAGTACAACAAAATAAGCATACTTCTTTATGTCTTTTCAGGCTGCCTGAGCCCCAAAATGTAAGAGGAAATGATTTCAATTTTACCATTTGTATTTTCTCTGCTTTTGTTTGATACCAGTACCAAAACTGCCCCTAAAAAATACAAGTTTAAGATCCAAGTATTTTCTTCTGGAGAAGATAATTCAGTGTAACATAATGATTATTTCCACATTTTTTCAAGTTTAACACAATAAGATTAAAAGATAATACTATTAAGTTCATCTACTTAAAAAAAAAACCTAGCTGGAGTTCACACACATGTTCCAGGTTTGCAACTGAAATGCTACCTTTTTCTTTTTAATTTAGAGCAGGTGTCAGCAAACTACAGCCTACCTACAAAACCCAGCTCTCTGCTGTCTGGTTATGTAAACTAATCTTTATTGGAATACAGCCACACTCATCATTTACATAGTCTATGGTTGCTTTTACACCAAGAGGCAGAGTTGAGTAGTTGCCAGAAACTCTAAGACCCATGAAGTCTAAAATACTGACCATATGGTCCTTCATAGAAAAAGTTTGCTGACTACTAATGCTAACAATATAAATAGGACTAAAAATTAAGTCATGAGGTAAATCCTCACATTCTTATCAAAACAGTTTTAAGATTAGACTAAAAATAAAAATCCTGAGCTGAAGTTCTAGATATGTCACTCAATACATGTGTGATCTTGAGCAAAATCACTCTTAGAAACAGTGAGTTTATAATACCAAGATACAAGATATTTTTCAGTTGACTTACCTAATGTTCTTGTCATTGTTCAATAAGAAACGACCCAGGATATTTATGGCTAGGACCTATAGAGAAATAACATGTTAAAAATTTAGGAAAATTAAATATCTATATTGTTTAAGGATCATTTCCTGGCCTCTGATGGGTGAAAACTATATAGAAGTGGTAGTTGGTACCTCTATAGATTGCTAGTAAAAAAAAAATTTTTTTCTGAAGGCAAACTCATAACCATATGCTATTTCAACAGTAATTGCTGAAAGGTTGTTTTAAAGTGATTATATATTGTTAGTAGAAAAATAATACTGGTACAGCCTCATTGGAGGAAAATCTGGCAATAATTATAAACACTTAAAATGAAAATATGTCCTCTACTTAAACAATTTCACTTCTAGGAATTTAGTTGACAAATATACTTGTACATATGTACAAAAATCTGCTGCAACATTATCTGTAATCACAAATGATAGGAGACATCTAAGTGTCCATTAATAACAGCAAACTTGCTAATTTTACTGAACATATATGATGTCTTGTCTTGTTTGAAGTGATGAGCCCAACTCAAATCATGGTTCTAATAAAAGCTTATTCAGAAATATATCCTTCACTCAACATTATTTATATATCTAACTATACCTAAGATCTTCCAAATTTCATTATAATCAATATGAAGCCTTCAGTGGAGGAAGAAATACTTCAGATACCGAAAATACAGCATATATGTATACATTCTGCATCATTCTTTCCTAAAGTTAATTTCCAAATGGAATTCATTTGCAAAATCCAAGTCAATTATTTTAAATAAAATGTTTAGAGAGAAGAAAAGATTAAAATGACTTACTCGCAGTCCACTCTCTGACTTAATATCCATGATAGTCAAAACCGTTTCATAAAGAATAGCATTTCCTACATTTTTACTAGTCTCCGTATTAGTGGCAACCTGAAAAGACACAAAGGGTGTTACATAAATGATAAAACAATGTTCCCCCCAAAATATCTGGAGGTAACAAGAGACATTTTATGATTGATTACAACCACCAATGAGAAAACAAATAAAAACTGCTCCATATAACCACAATCATTCTACTCTCTGCTGTACTAAAATGAACACTTACTATAATGCAAGCTTTGGTCTACTCACCTGTGCTAATATATCATTCATAGCTTCACTTGAGTCATCATCATTTCGTCCTAAAATTCTTAATAACCGCAAAATTCGTACCTAATGTACAAAATATGACAAATGTCAACAAATTCTGTCTGGCACATAGGAACTTTGCTTGGTATGAAATTCAAATAACTTAAATGAAGTCTTAGATCCCATTAGAAATGGTCAAAATTCAAACAGAAGAATTTTAAACATTATCTTTAGAGAAGTTATATATGGTTCTATGTCTCAATGAAGTTACTAGACAACCCACACTTCAATATCCCACAGCCAAAGGATAGCAACACCTCCAGAGCTGTATTATACTGCTAAAACAAGTTTCTATGCAGTATATGATTCTGACTATTACAACTACAATTTTATCCTATTAATCAAATATAGAATTGCATCACTATACATTTATTAATGCAATTAGTTTAATCAATTAATTACCACAAGTCTACCCAACACAAACATAAGAGGAAGGAAACCATTTATTTCAAAATATATCATACATGCAAACTTTTCTTTCATCCTCACCTGCAAAAAGGGGTCACTGATACCAGAAACATCATGTTCTGGTGAATATCCGGACATGATGAGGTTCTTTAGAATACGAACTAACTGGGGCACGAGCTGCAGGGAAGAAAGATGCATCAAAAAACAGTGAACATCAAAGAATTTCTCATGAATAGGCAGGTAATTTGGCTTAGAAAAGGGGTGCAAGGGTCTGAGTCCAAGCAAATTCTACTGACACAATATACTAGTACATTGTTGATGTTTGCTAAATATAACTTAGGAGTATTTTGGCCAAGAACTCAAGAAGGAATATGTATGTTATTTGAATTAAAAGCAAACCAGACATTTTTACTACAGAGTTATATATGCAAAGATACCACAAATAACAGTAGGTAAGAAAGCCTATGAGAACCAAGTAAAACAGATGCCTATGGGGCATTCCTACTTCCACAGAACTTGACATTCTAAGGTGGCAAAACATGTTCAGTTTTTATCCATGTTTTATCTAAAACATGTAGATACAAAATGTTATCACACCCAAAATACTGGTTATTTTATTAAAATTATAGTTTTAAAACAAACTATCTCAAATAGAGAAAAAAATTCTCTCCTCTTAAGACATAACTAGTCATATCATTCTCTAACAAACAACAAAGAATACAAAAACCTCCAACACTGATCAATGGAAAAGACATATGAAAAATTGTATCTTTCACGGTAGGAAGATTGCCAGGGCATTAATAATCTCTTTTCCCTACACTTAATGCATATGACACAATTTTTGGTAAAATTTAATTTCAGCACCTAATTATACAGTTGTTGCTTGTCTTATTTTAACTGAGGAAATTATACATTCCTTATGGTCAGAATTCCCTTCTCCTTCCTTTACTCTCCCGATTAGAGTCACAACACATAGTCGAGGCAATTTTATTAACAAGCAGAACTTAAAGACACTTTAAATATTGTCATTCATTTCATTCTGCTGATTAATCATTTAATTTTTAAAACTTATTTCAAAATGTTTGCCACAATAGGAACTTCTCCAGTCTCCAACTACAAACTCACTTTAGCTTTATAAACAACTCTAATCACCTAAAATTAAAAAAAAGAAGCGTCCAAAGCAAACTGAAACACATCTCCTTTGGAGGCAATCAGAACAGTCCCAACTTTGTTGCAACCCAATTACTTTTTTCTCATCGTATTGGGACTCTGTCCCCTCCCCACTCTCCAGTTCTAAAAGGGGATCAAGACTGAAATAAAAGCCAAGCTGTGCCCAAGGTATGCACTCAAAACATTCACAACATTAAGTCTACTGCCAAATACAAAACAATAGAATCTGTGTGAATTTAAATAAGTTTGGCCACAACACTTCAGAACTAAGGGATTCCTAAATCACTTAAACAAAAATCTGATTTGGACAACTCCAAGATTAAAACAAATCTAAGTTATAAAGACCTGTAAATTCTAAACAGAATCCTCATTAAATCCGTCAACTGTGGGCAGATTCATATTAGAGGTCAGAGTAATATAACGGTATAAACTGCATTAAAATGTAAT
The DNA here is from genome assembly GCF_036321535.1 of Camelus dromedarius. NCBI lineage: Eukaryota > Metazoa > Chordata > Mammalia > Artiodactyla > Camelidae > Camelus > Camelus dromedarius. The sequence goes on from NC_087444.1 coordinate 33,104,269, forward strand.
AAAACCTGGATAATCTAGTTACCAAGCTCTACACAAAAAGTAGCTTGCCTTGTATACTTCCCAATGGTCTACTTTTTTGTACTACATGTATGTATCTTTAATAATTTTTAAAAATCTGGTTTCTTTCTTGGAGAAGTCTTTCTTTCTTCAGCTACTAAATTCAGAAATTGTTTTATACACTGCCAAAAAGACCAGCACACCACATAAGATCACCCTGCGACAAAAAGTACAAATGTCTAAGTGTTCAGCATACAAACTCTTGGAATCCAGTTTTATCTTTCAGACAAAAATGCAAGTTACTACAACTGGTGACAAGACAAACAAAATAAGATGACAAAGGGAAAGGCTGCAGCCATGAAAATCAGTTGATGCCCACCCACTCTACCTCAAAAAACTTTTAATATTCCAAAACTTCAAGGCAAGACTGAGTGCAAGTTAGGGGCAAATAAAAGCTCTAAGTCTGAACGGAAAGCTCAGAAGTACACATAGGGTTCTTTAAAGGAGGTTAAGCACATGTGGCTCTAAAACATCTACTTCAAAAAGAAGCAGTGTTTGGTGTCAAGGCTCCAAGCTGATCTGGAATTGCCATCACCAGTGTCACTGGGAAACTGCTCTAAGTTTCTCAAGGAAAGGCAGAGAAGGAGGCTTACAAATCAGGAAAGGCTGCAACTGAAATCCAAGGCTGACTTTGGAGTCAGGAGTTTAAGTGACAAGACAAAAACTGGACTAGGGAGTTAGCCAAAAATGCTAGGACAAATAACTCATAGTATTAAGCACAGCTTCAGCATTAGTATATTTTTTAAAAGCCACATTTGTGGATGGATACACAAAAGCTACTAAAGACCTAATGCCAGCATGCACCATCTAAAAGAGGGTTAATTCTTACCTTTTCATTCTAACATACAGCAGGATTCCAAACAGACAACAGGAACAAAACATACAAAGCAAGCATTAGGGACAGATACGGGCCTCATACTATTTTATAATAATTTAATCAAGACACGAACATCTAAGGGTGGGGGAGAGCCCCAAAATAGAGCTGCTATTAGAGCTTCATCAGGTCTAAAGTACAAAGTAAGCCCATTTATGGAGCAATCAGCACCCTATAAAAGGAATTAAATGCATGTAATTACCCAAAGAATAGTCTTTCTCTGAGTTCTCCTTACTAGTGCCTTCTAAAAGTAAGTGGAGAAAATTTTTGTTTTAGAATGCTTTAGAATGCTATAAGAAAGGGAGGGAGGGACTTAATAAAGCTAGAGACTTCCATCACCAGAGTCACCACAGCCTAAAATGAATAATGGTGGACCCTGGTTTGGGTAAAAGTAATGTCAAATTTCAGTTTGCAGGTTTCACCTTTGAAAAAAGTGAAATTACCTGCCTTAAACACACACACACACAATTCCTGTTTGTAATCTGACCTCAGGTTACATTTCTTAAGTTCACTGTGAAAACAGCAGACAAAGCACATGAGAGATTGGTATGTCTGCCAGCAATGAGAGAGGACTTCTATTATGAAAGGGAAAACACTGTACTATTGCCCGTCTTATATGACTAACTCTGGCTTCCAGCCCTACCACACAGCAGGGCTGGTTAAGTCCTTTATTCAGCTACATAGCCTCCTTTCAAGAGAAAATTCATAAGTGAATTTTTCAGGAAAATCATTTTCAATCAAAAAAGGCTCAGATGTACAGAATGGCACCTACCTTTCTGAAATGCGCAAGCATGTCTGGGCTTCGCTCACACATTTCTGTGAGGAGGACTACAGATGTGTGAAGGACACCTGAAAGAAAAGAGCCAATGAAAACTAAAAATGAGGCTATATTACTCAACCTCATAGAACAGGGCTTTGAGTTCTGAAGGTCAATTCCAAAAGGGTAACTGCTACTTTTATTTTTTAATCTCCCAAAGAATCTAAGCATTGAGGTGAATACAAAGAAGGTATTAATAGACGCCTACTGATTTAACACTGGTAGAGTCAGTCAAATCCAAATATTCTAAACAGTTATGTGACCAAAATAAGTGTTAAAAAATGATAACTAATATACGCCTCTGAGAACATCCACAAAGACATGCTCAGAGTCAATATAAACTGGGCATTATCTGCTTTATACTTAATAAGCTCTTAGATGAGTTTTGACAGATATTTCAAGAGGCAAAAATCTTATTAATATTTTAAATTTCCAGATACAATATATCAAAATATATCAAAAGGTAATTGTGAATGACAAAGTGAATTTGCTTGTTCAAGAGTGAGTGAAGAGGACACTACTGAATTCATCTACAAAACAGAAACAGACTTGCAGATATAGTAAACAATCTTATGGTTAATGGGGGAAAAGGGGTGGGAAGGGATAAATTTGGGAGTTCGAGATTTGCAAATGTTAGCCACTATATATAAAAAGGGATTAAAATTTCTTCTGTATAGCACAGGGTACTATATATTCAATATTTTGCAATACCCTTTAATGAAAAAGAATATGAAAACAAACATATGTATGTATATGCATGATTGGGACATTGTGTTGTACACCAGAAATTGACACATTATAACTGACTATATAATTCAATTTTTTTTAAAAAAGTGAGTGAGAAGAATCTCACAGTAGTTTTCACTAAATAATAAATAAGTACTCTAAACATTCACTTGTTCAATAAGTATATTTTGAGGCTTCTAGGCACAGAACTGCATTAATCAAATTAAAAACACATTATCATTTTCTCTCTTAGCATTTAGGACACATGAATTTTCTTCACTCAGAACTTGTTTCACTGACTTTAAAATAAGAATAAAATGTTCATGAAAGAACAGCTACATTCCATTTAATTCCTCTCAAATTTTATATAAATACATCTGAGCACACCTTACAAATTCCTATTACAAGTAACCTAAAAGGAGTTACACAAATCTTACAGTACTGTAGCAGGCAATAAAAACATAACTTTTCCTTCTAATATAAGAAAGGTTTTACACATGAAAATCAAGGCTAGGATCATTTCTAATTACAATGAATATTTACTTAATATAATACTTTTAATGTGGTAAAAAAAGGCCAAAAGTGAAAAATAAGTTTCCTATAAAGGAATCAATCTCTAATTATAAAAGTAGGATATTAGAGTAGAAGAGAGATTCAACCCATTGGCCCTTCCTGGAAAAAGTCCCAAGCACAGTAAAAAGGCAAGTCCGCTTCATGAGACAGAAGGCCAACACTGCCTGAAGCCTTTTCTCTCCTCCCTTCTACCTCAGTACTTCATGGGTGCATCCAAATCACATTACCATGGTTCTTTTCATTCAATAAATTTTTTGTTGCTGGTAAAAACATCTCCATAAGTTCAGGAACCTTCCTGATGACATGAACAGCACACAGTGCTGCCTATAAAAAACATAAAAAAAGACAAGATTTATTTCAATTAAGTGAGGGCAACCAATCTTAAAAACAACAAAATTTTATCAACTAGTTCATCTACATGAAAAAAGAAAGGAGTTAGACATCAGATTTATTATTTATTATTACCAGATTTATTATTTATTAACTGGTTAGGGCTTTCCAATTTATTGTATTGCATTAATGAGAACTTCTAGTTCACCTGTCTCTTCGGTCATATACTGCCAAATAAGTGGACAAAAACTTTCTAGACTAGGCCATGGTTAATATGAATTTATCAAATATGTTAAACATAACTTATGTGGAGTTTTGCTAAGTAAAAAATTTTCGTCTGTGATAATCATTCTTCTGAATAAGAAGTCCAAAAGGTTTTACAGAAAAATTACGCAATTGAAAGATATATACTGCTGATGCTTTAAATCTGCTGTTACTTTTAATAATACCATACTTTCCCCACTTCACTCACTGACATTAAGAAAATCACCTGAAAGATACTTAGCTAGTATCTTACTTATTTAGCTAGTCTCTAATGAAGAAAAGATGGTCTTAGCTTGTTCACAGAAAAGAAAGGGACATTCAAAGACTGATTTAGGTTACCCGCCCGAAGGAACCATAACTACTATTTGTTGGAGGAATATCATGAAAGTTTAGACACATTAACAAGAAAAGATTTTAGCTAATTCTTCTCATGCTACAGTTGGGGAAAACAGTTTTTCCCCCTAATCTGCAGGGTTATTTTATTTAATGAAATAATTACTTTCTGAAGAAGAGCAGCCCACACATTCTTTAAAAGAAAGAACTGGCTTCAGCCTGTAGCTATCACTAACAGTGTGTGATCCTAGAAAACAGCCTAGCCCTTTCAACAGCCCTGTTTCACACCATTAATACAGAGGCACAATAAATGCCAACTGGACGATATTATGTATTCACTTCTTAGAGTTCTAAATTTTATACCCTTTGTTTATGAAGGTTTTAGGAATCAAGCACAATAAAATAACAAAATGTTTATATCAACACATAAAAGCAGATAAGAGAATAAGATCACTGTCTTCCATTACTATTCCATTTAGATACACCAATTTTAGAAAGTATGTTCTAAATCATTCCCTAATAATTATCTAGGTCCCAATGGAACTGCACTTCCAAGATCCAAAGGCACTAATACAAAGACATGGGCACTAAAAAAAAATTCGGAAAGATCTGTTCATTATCACTTTGTTCAATATTGTATAGAATCAGGTAATTTAGGAAGTAATTAGGTATGCCATCTAGGACCCAGTAACATTTGTTTATAAATCATTTCCTTGAAAAATGAGAAATTAAGAGAATTAAAGTGTTCACAATTACTTATAAATTGGAGAGTTAAACAGCAATTTAAAAAATCACCTCCAAAATTAGTATAAAAACAGATTTTGGCAGGAGGGTATAGCTCAGTGGTAGAGTGCATGCTTAGCATGCACGAGGTCCTGGGTTCAATCCCCAGTACCTCTGTTAAATAAATAAACCTAATCACACCTCCCCTCACCAAAAAAAGAGATTTTGATTTATAAACAGTTGGTTCATATATAATCATTTAACATACATTTACTGCACAGAGAAAGATAAGTTACATTATCATTAGAGATTTCAAAAATGAACAATTTGCCTTCTCATCTCCATAAAGTCCCTAATTCAATCGCAGACATCTGATTTCACTGAAAGTTACCTTTTTTCTTAAGTAAGAGTTGGAGGTTTTTAGGAGTTTCTCTACCTCTCCTGCAAGATCTCTGCACATCTCTGAGGAGCCCATGCAGCCGAGGGTACACAGTGCCAGCCCCTGTACATATTGCGTGCTATGATTTAGATCACTACAAAAGAAAAAAGAAGGTAGACATGAAAATGCCCTGCCTGGTGCTCCCATAAAGAAGCTTCACAATCTAATGAGGTAGCTCTGAATGATTCATGGTCACTTCAATAAGGAAAATAACAGGATTAGTTTTGAAAAAGTGTTTATTCTCACTTTATTACAAATTATAATACAATAAACTGACTGACAGTCTATCCTACATGCTTGCAACTCAATGTTTCCAAATACCAAAGCAACAGAAACTGGACAGCATGCTATTGGTTGGATGTCAAAAGACAACTCTCTTTAGAAAACTCAGTAAACCACTGAAAGTAAAAACTAGCAATGATAGAAATATGAAGCACAACTGTACCTTTAAAAGACCTATAATATGCACTACTACTAACCACACACAAAAAGACATTAATCAAAACCTTAAAAAAAATCAGAAAATACAAGCTCTACTGCTAGAGCATTTAAGATGACTTAAACATCTTAACAGAAACACTCAAAAATCTTTGATCTTACGGTATAGTATTAACTTCGATGTTATATTAACTTACGTTTTTATTTATTCAAAAGAAGAAAAACAGTAACTAAAAAATAGCTAATTAAACTAGCTTTAACAAACTAAGCTAAATGTTTACAGTGAGGCTTATTATCTAGGGATACAGATATACAAAACTTATTTCTAACAGACACTGATTACTCACAAAATTATTTCTAAACCAGCCAGAAAGTACACTTTCAGAAAAGCTGAAATATTAAAAGCTTGAACCAGTAAATTCATCTGTATATTATAATCAACTCTTACTATTCAGAAGCTGAATTATTATTTGAGTTATGTTACTTCTACAAGTTTTAAGAGCATTTTAGACTGCTTTAGTTCAGTGGTTCTCAAACTGTGCTTAATGAATCTCTGGAAGTTCCCAACATTGTATTAGGGAGTCCATGAGATAGAAACTATTTTCACAGTACTAACTCATTGTTTGTCAGCTTTATCACTATTTGCACTGATGGTACAAAGGCAGTGATGGAGAAAACCCACACTAGCACATTAGCACAAATCAGGGCAGTGGCACCAAATTGTACTAGGAGTCACTGAATTCACTGCCACACACTTAAAGTGAAAGAAGGAAGTGAGGGAGGGTGGAAGGGAATTTCATTTAATACTGTCCATGACAAAGCAGTAAAATGATTAGTTTTATCATATCTTGACTCTTGAGGGCATATTTTTTAATATTGTGTGATGAAATGGAAAGTATGCATAAAGTACTTCTGATGCATACTGAAGTGGCAATCTCAGAGAAAAGCACTTGTGTATTTGTTTTATTTGCAAGCTAAACTATGAACTAGCTGCTTTTAAAATAAACATCATTTTTATTTGAAAAATAACTGACAGACAAGATAATTATTAAGATACGGGTTTTTGACAGACATTTTCTGGAAGAAGAGCCAAGTAAGCCTATCACTTCAAGAGCAACAAGTGGCAATACGTGTTGCCAATGATAAAATCCAAGCTTTGAAGTGAAAATTAGAATTTTGGAATATTTGCATTGCCATCATGAACCTTAGGCAAGATGTTTAAAAAACATGCATGGGTAAAAGATCCATTCAAAGAGTAAGACAGACTAATCGGTTTTAATGTAACAAAGTACCAAATTTCACTGATACGGTTTCTGACACCATGTTATAACTAACCCTTAAGAAACTACCACCTGTGGCGTTTTGGTATAGTACACAGAAGACTGCCCGTAATTATCTGAAAGGCTGTTAAAGTCTTCTTACTTTTTCTAACTACATTATCTGTGAAAGGCTAGACTTTCTTCACAGACTTCAATAAAAACATAATATAAGAAGCTGAATGCAGAAGCAAATATGTCTTAATGTCTTCCATTGAGCTAGACATTAAAGAGTTTTTTTTGATGTAAAATAATGCCATTCTTCTCACTGAATTGTTTTGTTTTGTTTTTTGTTCTGGAAAACAGTACATTTTTCATTAAAAATTTTATTTATGTTAACATGTAAAAGGTTCGTTAATGGTAATTTCAATTGAATAAATGGTTTTAGTCTTCCCTATAAAACAAAGAAAGGAACAGAAGGTAAAGTGTAAATCAGTCGGGTTTGCTACTTTCCACCAATGTGCATATTTAAGACAAGAATTACTGGTAAAACAAAACTTAACTATGGCTTTACCAGTTAGGGTCCTACTTCCTAAGAATATTTAGTTGGCTTTTCATTCATTTTTCAATGATTAAGAATATTTGCATAATGTAAGCTCTTAAAATATCATATACAATTTTTAAAGATTTAATTCCAAGATATAAAATCTTAGGGTTCTTCTAGGCCAATGAACAACAAGATAAACATTTGTTATTAAACATAAAAACTGCTGGTACACTATAATACCCTATAACACAAACAAAATTTTAAAAAACCACGAATAAACAAAAAATTCCATTCATTAACAGATTTAAAAAAAAAACAAAACTGAAAACAAACAAACAAAAAAACCCGAATGATCCGAAGTCCTTTAATGGAGCTTATACTGAAGTGCCAGATCAATTCCCAACTATTAGTAGTTCTCTCCTAAATTCACTTAGGGCTTGATTGGATCTCATTAAAATTAAACACAAATATTTCTTCTTTGCCTACATACCTCATTTTTCAATTTTTATCAAGTTACAAACCTATGCTTGAGTTTGGTATTAACTCTCTAGTATGAACTTGCTGTTAGGCAGAACTGCCAAATTATCAGCATGTGACTGAAGGCTTGAGTAATAAGGGCAGCAGAGCATACAAGAACAAAAGTCAAACTCTCAGAGGCCTGTCCAGAGTAAATGTACAAAACCACGCTAAACATCTAGAATGTAACCTCCATGACACCAAGGATTTCTGTCCATTTTTGTTCATTCTCCATCCCCAGAGCTTCCAACAGCTCCTGACATAGAATATGCATACAATAAATATTTGTTGAATAAATCAATAAACAGTATTTTCATTATCAACATTTATTTCAAGGCCAAAGAAACCAAGATTCTCCCAAATTAAGTCAGAGACTCAATGTATTTACATGGTACTCTCTATAGTTACAACCAAATCATAATTCTCATTTTGGAATTTTTCATTATCCATCAGGAAATTTCCAATAAGAACACTATTTAACCACAGCAAAATATCACAGTTTAATGTCTACAAATCTGATCACCTATATCTCCCTACTGCTTCTTTCTGTCAAATACAGAAATACTATAAGTGAAAAAGAAATCTAAAAAAGGAAATTAAACTGACAAACCAAAACCAAATCAAAACAAATCAAAAAGTACCTTTAACCAATAAGGCCATCAGAACTTCCATAACTTTCTAACAGAAATTCATTATAAGAGGGATGCTGAGAAGAACTGTTAATGCCCTACTTGTAGGTCCTCTAATTCCTCCCGAACAGCAAGTATTCCTCAGTTTCTAAGTTAAATGCAAAACTGGACTAGTAGATCAGTGAAGCACCTGTTAGAGAAAAAAGGACTTACAAAAATTCACAGGGCTAAATATAATTCCACACAGCTGAAATCAGGGATTAGACTGTTGACAAACAAGACCTCTCCTTTTCACCTTTAAATGGATTTGTTCAGAATATACACTGGTAATTACTTAACAAATACAATGTTTCACTATTCATGGTATTCAAAAAACATATAAGGAAACTCAGATTTACCAATGCTTTTTCCATAATATGAAAACTCAAATACTTATTTCATTGCTAAATTGTTCCTATGACTCAAGATGTACAGCAATATCTTCATTTAGTTAAACTAACCCCTACCAAAGTTTTAATCCTGTGCTTAGCCTCTTTACATATAAGCTACAGAATCAAAAGTAATTCAAATATATTCTAGACAGCAAATACAAAAATCAACAAATAAAAGCTTTTGATGTCATATTATAAAAAAGATCTAAAGGTACAAACTAGTTATTAGAAGAAAGAAAGGTAAGACTTACTTCTTGATACAGTTGGTCATGAGAAGATGGACATCTTGTCTTTCATCTAACAGCAGCATTGCCCCTAAATACCCAATGCGTTTGTCTGTGAATTTTTGAGAGGCAATAAGCTTGAGGCACTCCAACTATAAATTTTTTTAAAAGGAAAAGAAAAAAGAAATTAAAAATCTGCTACCACAATCAGGAAAGCAATGTTTTTAACCCACAGTCAATGGATAACTAAAGTAAATAGATAAAACCTGTATCATCAAACCACCTAAATAAAAGGCAAAGATTTTAAAATCTTTTGCTATCTTGATAGTAGTAATCAAGTTCTGGAATATATCATCTTGTCAACAGTCCTATGGTATTTGCCACCCAAGTATTCTGTGATGTTTATGTTAGATATACAGATTCATATAAACATAAACTACTAAAGTATTAGAATAAGATATTAATAAACTCTATTCCTAAATTACCTCCCAGGTTATGTTAAATGAGCACAGAGGTTATGTGTATATTTAAGGTCTAGTTCCTATTTTGAATATCAAAAACTCAATAACTGAAAATATACCAAAGTGCCAAACACAGTCCTAAACATCAGGAATGTACAATTGAAGAGAAGACAGACAATAACCAACATCAACAGAATGTGGAAAGTGCTACATTTAGGGCTTGAACCAAGTACAATGAGGAAGTGTACAATGAGGTTTTAGGAATCAAATACAGAAGGAAACAAACAAACGAAAAAAGCCAGAGGAAAACTCGGTAGTGAAATTAAACTAAAGTGTTTTATATGATTTCTTCTTTACATAATTCTTCTTTACACAATCCTCAAAGCTTAAGAGTCCCTGCAGTTTTTTGGGTTTTTTTTAACAATAGCCAAGACATGGAAACAACCCAAGTGCCCATCAACAGATGACTGATTTAAGAAGATTCAGGTATGCAAGGCAATAGAAATAAAAGCAAAAATAAATAAATAGGACCGAATTAAACTTAAAAGCTTTTGCACAGCAAAGGAAACCATAAACAAAACAAAAAGACAACCTACAGAATGGAAGAAAATATTTGCAAACAATACAACTGACAAAGGCTTAATTTCTAGAATATACAAACAGCTCATACAACTCAGTAACAAAAAAACCAAACAACCCAATCAAAAATGGGCAGAAGACCTAAACAGACATTTCTCCAATGAAGACATACAGATGGCCAACAGGCACATGAAATGATGTTCAATATTGCTAATCACTGAAGAAACGCAAATCAAAACTACAACGAAGTATCACCTCACACCGGTCAGAATGGCCATCTTTAAAAAGTCCACAAACAATAAATGCTGGAGAGGGTGTGGAAAAAAAGGAACCCTCTCACACAGTTGGTAGGAATGTAATTTGGTGCAGCCACTATGGAAAATAGTATGGAGATTCCTTAAATACTAAAAACAGAGTTACCGTACGATCCAGCAGTCCCACTCCTGGGCATATATCCAGTGAACACTCTAATTTGAAAAAATACACGCACCCTGATGTTCACAGCAGCACTATTTACAACAGCCAAGATATGGCAGCAACCTAAAAGTCCATCAACAGATGACTGGATAAAGAAGTGGTATTATACAATGGAATATGACTCAGCCATAAAAAAGAATGAAATAATGCCATCTGTAGCAACATGTATAGACCTAGAGATTATTATACTAAGTGACATAAGTCAGACTGAGAAAGACAAATATATGATATCACTTATATGTGGAATCTAAAAAAAAAAATGACACAAATGAACTTATTTACAAAACAGAAACAGACTCACAGACATAGAAAACAAACTTATGGTTACCAAGGGAAAGCGGGTGGGGATAAAATAGGAGTTGAGAATTAGCAGATACAAACTACTATACATAAAATAGATAAACAACAAGGTCCTACTGTATATATAGCACAGGGAACTATATTCAATAGCTTGAAATAACCTGTAACAAAAAAAAAAGAATATGAACAAGTATATATATGTGTAACTGAATTAATATGTTGTACACCAGAAACTAACACACATTGTAAATCAACTGTACTTCAATAAAAAATAAAGTCCTTGTAGTTAAACAGTTTGTGTCTCTACTTAGCCTTTCTTGAACATCACAATCACTTTAATATACTTTATCACTACATCTTGACTAACATGGAAGAGGCCAAATAGTCCCTCCAGGGCAGTGGATTTCAAAGGGTGTACACATGTTGGACTCCTCAAGAGTTTTTCAAACTATGCTCCCATTTAGAATCACTGCATTCCAAGGAAAGGGGCTCAAACACAGACCAGTGTACACAGGAATGCAAGATCATGTGAGACTACTTCCCATATAAATTTGCCTATGAGTTTGAAAGTCAAATTGAGGAAGGTAAAAGAGTTTACAAGTAAAATTGTTTCGAGCTATTTAAAAATTGCTCTCTCAATGTACCTACAACACCTAAAGGTTGTGAGATGACTATTCTATCAAGAGAAAGTCAAAGAAGCATCCAAGGGAGAATAACCAGGATCCAGAGGAAAACTAAAATGCCTCTCAGATCGACAAAGATTATGTAACAATCTTTCCCTTCCTTCTACACATTTAATTTAAATTTCAAAAAAAAATTTTCTGAAATACAAGATGATTATAGTCATTCTTGCAATGTCAGCAGAAAAAGTACAGCTGAGGTGAATGAGAAAATCAGGAGTTAAAATGTTATTAGAAAGATCTTCTAGTATTCCTATTTAATCATTCTATAAATAAATATTTTAGCAGTGAAAGACAATGTTCTAAGAATCAGGTATCACTGAAATTTTATCATCCTTATTGAATCATGCTCCTAGTAAACACCAAGCATTACACAGATAAACTACCCAAAATTTTTTTAGTAAGATGAACTAGTGACAAGGACATACTCTTAGGCATTACTATTACTTCATATTTTTAGAGGTCAAGTTTTAAGATAGTCACATTAAAGTTATCAGTTATTGGTGAGTATAATTTGTTGTTTTTTTGCAACAGTTGTTAAAACTTACCTAAAAACTAAATAGCAAAAAGAAAAGCTAAAAGTAAAGAGACAGATACTAAATTAATTCTTTTTTAATATTTCCCAAAGTACAGTGGTTTTGTTTCTAGGCTGAGCATTTTTTTTTGAGGGCAACAAATTTGAGGGGAAATACAAGACTGTATGACTGGAAATGCATCTGAAATATATCCTCCAGTGAAGGATTAACTAACTCTGATCAAACGTTAGTTACACTTATGTAGCAGTGGCCAGCAATAGTGCTCAGAATGTACCACGTGTCATCATTCAGAGTTTTATCAAAGTTTTCAAATGTTTAAAAAGATGATCGGAGGGAAGTACAATGGGGTGTGCGTAAATGTGAGGAGCAGGCAACCATTTTTGAGCAGCAATCGCTAAAAACACAACTCAACACTTACATGAGTTACAGAAGAGAAACATGGAACCAATTAAATGTATTCACTCCTTAGATAACAACCTCAAATTCATCTCAGTACTACTCCTCACTTAAACTACTTGAAAACTTGCTAACCCACAAACTTAGTTTTAAATCCACCATGAACAGTCCACTATCAAGTAACAGAAAACTTTTGCTTTTTCCCCAAACTCTGCAGGCCAAATTTGGGAAAAATATCTGCAACTCATTTCACAGATATGAAATCCTATACAACAGGATTCTACAAATTGATTTTTAAAAAGACCAACAACCAATGTAAAAATGGACAAAGAATATGAATAGACAGTTCAAAGAAAACAAAAATAATTCAAACATGAAATGAAGTTCAATTTCCTCATAAAACAAATGCAAACCCAACTAGGTAAATTTATTTTAAAAAAATCATTGAACCGTACACCTGAAAAGGGTGGATTATACGATATGCAAAATATGCCTCAATGAAGTTATTAAAAAAGAAAAAGAAATGCAAATCAAAACCATACTGATACACTTTTTAACCTATTATGTTAGCAAAGATAAAGTGTTATAACGGTGGGGGGACATCAGTAATGGGAGTATAAACTAGCACAAGATGTAGTGAGAAAGATTTGATCTACCTAAATTACAAATACACATACCCTTTGACTCAACAAAACCACTTTTAGGAATTTACACTGAATTTATATTCACACGCAAAATAATGGATAACATTCAATTGTAGTATTACTTTAAACAGTAAGATTCCATTAATAAAACATCAGTTTAATAAATTATGATTCATACATATAATGGAATACTACCCTGGATACACTACCATGAGCATATCAATAAAGCTGGAAAAAAGAACAATGAGGAAGCTCTTTATATACTGGTATGGGCTAATCTTCAAGACAGATTAATAACTGGACAGTGCAAACAGTATGTTGTAATATATTTTGGGAAGTGGCGAGAAATATATATATATATATATATACACATTGCCTGAAGATGTATAAAATGCCTCTGGAAGGACAGCCAAGAAATGGACACCATAAGCTGCTTATAAGGAGGGAAACTACGTGATTTGAAGAAGAGTTTTTTTTAATCTATTAAATTTTGCATCAGTGAACTGTTATTTATCTCAAAGATAAATAATACTGAGCTAGGAGGGGAAAAACTGCAGAATAAAGGGAATTTATACCTAAATTGAGGTTAGAAAAGTTAATACAATAATATTATTAAAATGGAAAAAACTGAAATCATTTGTTCCCCCTTCAAACTGAACAACATATACACCAAAAAAACAACAAAACAGCATTTGAGTCTTGGAATCATTTCATGAAAAAGACTCTGAAAATTTTAAGACTAGAATCTTATGAAATATAACTCAGTAAATGGAAACAGTCTTTTTAAGATAACTTAAATTCAGAATACACAATTACTGTGCTATTCTACGTACCTGTGATGCTGCAGGAGTTTGTTAAGAAATACATTCCTTCTTTATTTCTAATCCCCCTGATGGCTATGCCTTTTTCTGCTAACAGTTATTTTGTATTCTTCACCTACTATCAATTTTTCCCTTAGCAACACTCTTAATATACTTGCTTATCCACAGCAACCTTCTCCCTGTCCCCTCAACTATCATCCAAAAGAGCAGACTGTGGTAACTCTTTGCTACTCACTGATTTTTTTATATTTACTTTCCAAGTGGTTTGAGACAGTGTGGTTTTGCTTTAATTTAGCAAGCTACTACTGTGTAACAACGCGATGTGTTCGTCATTCTCACTGATAAATAGAAGGGGACATAAAAGAAAAACAACATTTGGGTATTTATCATAAAGTATGATATATATACTGTGACAGTTATACACAAGCTACTGTGAAAACAAATTAGGAAGGGCACCGAATTCAGGTTAGAAACAGCAACAGAACATCAGAGAGAGGTTCCTACCTCTTCATGTAACACATAGTGGAATAGAAAGAAACCAATCAGTTAGAAGCTATACCTCTCTAATCACGGTTCTAGCTAAGAGAACAAAGCAAGTTGGCATTTCAACAACTTGGGCCTAGTTTCCTCATCACTAAGGTAACCGAGCCACATCATGGGAGACAGAGCTCTAACAGCTGTCCTACACTCCCTACCTACGAGGCAGTAGTCACTAATTCTCTCCAGCTGATCCCTGAAGCAGCCTTAGAATTTTTCACAACAGAAGCATTCTAGACAGACATAAGCAACAAGCCTCAGGGACTAAAATTATCAGCCCCTTTTAGAACAAATACAGTGCCTTAAAAAGCGATTCCCTAACCTAACCAAAATCACCTGGGAGAGTTCTAGAAAGTGTAAGTCACCTCCAGGATATTCTGATGAAGTAGATTTGAGGGAATGCCTGACAATTTAAATTTTTACATATTTTTTCTAGATGACTCTTACTGTTTCAGTTTCAATTTCAAAGCATTTTTTAAAAAGAAAACTTTACCAAGTTTCTGGCCTTGTTATATTTTTCCAAAGCAAGTACAAGCACTGCCTTCCCCCCCACCCAAACATTGCCTTTTATCAACATTTAATTTGGTTGCCCTTTCGAAAAAAGCTGTACCCATTTTGCTAGCTTTTAGAATTTCCCAAAAAGGTCAAATGCACATATACATTTACTTCTTTTAAATTTAACATTTGAGCTTTATGATGTGAACAATCACCCTGATGAAAAGATGCAATGAAAATATTATAAACATTAATGGATCTGCAACTGATTGGTTAGGTCTTTTAAAAAGTTACTTTTGGCAGGGCATGGGGTATGTGGATCAGTGGTAGAGTGGGTGCTTAGTATGCAGGAGGTCCTGAGTTCAATTTCCAGTACCTCCCCTGACTCTCCACCAAAAAAGTTACTTTTGTTTCATTTTAATATTCAGAAATAACTTTCTAGTTTATACACATACACATTTTTGAAGAGGAAGATTGTAATTGCTTTACTACTATGTAGCCCGGCAACATAAAATCTATATAGACAAGAACCTGTTTTTCATTCTTTGGCAGAGGGAAAAAAGATTAACATTCCTATTGCACCCCATTTTTTTTCCTCTTGAGGAAATTTATTATGAAATATTTCACTCAAAAATACACAAAAATCACGAAACACTCATTTGACCCATGAACAAGCTTTACCAAATGGTAACATTTTGCCCTGTTTATTTTATTTAAAATTTTTTAATATTACTAATTCAATTGAATCCTTCTGCATACTCTGCCTCAATCCCATTTCCCTCTCTCCATCCTAGGAATAACCCAAACTCAAAATTCCTATTCATCATTGCCATGTTTTATGTCCTTAACTACACATGTAGAGACAACAGTTTAAACTTTATACATAAAGTTATCATATTGTGTTCCTGTTCTTTTCACATAACATCATTTGAGTATTACATCCAGACAAGAAGCTCTAATTAAGTCATATTCATTGCTATATAGAATCCCACATATGAATATACTACAACTTACCTACTCTTTTTGTGGACAGATTCTCTCCAATATTTTTCTATTAGAAATAATACTGCAGTGAACAATTATCCGTGTCTCTTTTTTTAAACAGACAAGGAGGCTTGATCAGATTCAGATTTATCACTTTCTATTTTCTTTTGATTTAGCAAATATACTTCATAGATGGTGGTATGAACTTTCATCAGGAGACATGTAATTATTTCTGGTGGTCGTCTCTCTTGTGACATCAGCAGCATTGATGATCATCTGGGGTTGCAAAATGGCAATACTCTATTTCCTCCATTGTTCATTTGTTAGCTGAACTACTCCTCTAAGGAGCAAGTTCTTTATACATAGCACTGGATTATCAATAGTTCCTTCACGAGGAACTTGGCAATAATTTCTTTAGAAGGAACTACTAGTAAGGAAAGGCAGGATAAATGTTTGTTTCTTTCCTTTTATTTGCCAGTTTTCAAATTAATAAGTCAGTCCCCTAGTATCCTTCAAAGATGACCAATGAAGTTTAAAAAATTTTATGATGAACTCACCGATATAAACTTACTCGGTACGTTTCAATTACAATTACAATTACAATTACTCTTCTTTTATTTAATCTCCAACTTTCTCATCTTGAGGCATGACAGCCTCTTCTGGTGGCTACCGAATCCTTTTAATAGGACCTCTGTAGTCCTTATAGATTTGACACAGTACAACAGCCCAAACTTATTTTGTACATTTCCTGCCCCCCAATTTGGGATCAGCCATCTTTCCAAAGGACCTGACCCTTTTAGAGTGAAACGGTATTTGGAGACCACAATCTGAGCTTAAGGGTACTCAAGACCAGGGTGCTTACTATCACCACTTCTTTACAATATTGTACTATATGCACAGTATAGTAAGGAAATAAGAAAGTGTTTAAGGATGGAAAAGGAAGGGAACTGCCATTATTTGCAGTACTATTAGTATATATTAGTAGTATAGTATTGACTATATGGAAATAATAGAGCTTACAGGGACTCATAGAACCAAGATCAGAAATGCTGTTAGGCAGATAAATAGACAAAAGTCAATTATATTTCTTTATACCTATAACATACTTATAGAAATTTTTAAAGAATGCTATTTACAACAGGAACAAGAGCTCCAATGAATCTATGCATAAATTTCACCAAGGATGTGTAAGACCTTATGGAGAACACTCTAAAACTTCAGAGAACCGAAGGAAGTAGACTGCTATATTGATTGAGGGGAAGACTACTGTAGACAGGTAGTTGGGTACAGCAGGCCAAGCTGGAAATAAGAAGAAACAGAGAACACATGCCCAGCCTGGAGAAGATCCCCAGGCTACTACTGCGATGTGAAAATGTGGCTCCAGTGTTGCCAAATCCTGACTTTCTAAGGGAAACTAAAAATCCAGATTTCTATGAGAAGTTCTTTAATTTTTATACATTGGCAGCAAAATCAAAACCATTTTAAGCACGGTGCAAGGCAAACAAAACACATCTGTGGAAGAATATGGTCCCTGAGCCACCATTTTCTACCCTTGCAATCTACCCACTTCTTCAGATTCTCAACTTTATTTCTGGGTTGTGTTTAAACCAGACACTTGAAAGGTTACAAACTCTATAGGAAATCTATCACTGCTTTTGTTGTAAAAATGTTGAGGATACTGTCTCTTCCATTACTAAGAGACTCCTAAACAAAAGACCCATGAAAGGAGATCTCTTTTAGAGTTCAATGCTTTTTAAAAAATTTTTGTTTGCTGTCCCTGAGGAAATGGTAAAATCGGTAATGTCTGACAGTTCTTTCTGTACAAAACATAATCATTTAACACTTTTAATTTAATTAATCTTCAGAATGACCCTATAAAGTATTAGGATCATCCCCATTTTACAGCCAAGGAAACGGAGACAAGAAAGATTAAAGATCTTGCTCAAAAACATACAGATAGTAAAGTTAACAAGGCCAGAATTCACATCCAGGCGGTCTGGTTCCTGCAGCTGTGCTCTTAAATCCTAGTAATAACAACCACATAACAATGTTTTTATTTTTCTTGCTTGAGCTGCCTCATCAACAGCAACTATACTGACTTTATGTTCTGAATTCTTCCTTCTCTTACCTCTTACTGTCTACTATTCTTTTTCTCTTTAAATAGATGCTGGTAGCTTATGCCATCTCAACTCCTTTGTAACAACAAGGCAGAGCTAAAATAATTGAACAATTAATTAATTAACTTAACTTAATGCAAATAGCTATTTACAGATTTAAACTAAACCCAAAGAACGAATAGGTTTCAGAGTTATACAAGATTGAATTGTAATCCCCTCCCGAGTATTTACTAGCTGAGTGAATTTAAACAAGTTACTTAAACTCTGAATTTCAGTTCCCTCATCTATACCATAAGGATACTATCTACCTTACTGGTTTTATTGTAAAATTTAAATAAGACTTTTAAAATTTGGCTACTAGAAATTTTTAAATTAAACATCTGATTCACATTTCTATTGGACAGCATCATACTAGATACTGCAGCAAAAAATAAAAAGAAACAGGTGAAATTAGTTTTAATAATACATTTTATTTAACCCAATATATCTAAAATATTATCATTTCAACATATAATCAACATAAAAATTATTAGTCAGCTATTTTACGTCTTTCTTTTGTACTGAGGCTTCTAAATACAGTATGTATTTTACACTTACCGCACATCTCAATTTACATACTACATATCCACCAGAAATATTTGAACTGTATTTAGATTTCATAAAATTTACAGTTGATAAAATAGATTCACATACCCATATTGTTCAAAACATATTCAAAAGTTTTCCAATAACCCCATAAAGTAACCCCCCACCAAAATTTATTTTCCTTTAATATTCGCCTCAGTTGAACTAGCCACATTTCCAAAGGCCAATGACTACAAAGCTACTGGCTATCAAAATGAACAGTGTAGGTCTAACAAATAGAATGCAATGAAAGGGTGGCTGTTTTTACACATAATTAAATGAAAATAGCACTGCAATTCATACATGCAGGTGAGAGAATCCAGATACAAACCTTTTTGTGGGTCCTTATAAAGGAAATTCCAGTGGGCAGGGTACCAAATTACTGATATGGATAGGGCCATAACTTATTCAAATAGAGGAAATAGAATAAGGGCCTTAAAATTAGGATTTCTATTCCCACTCAGAAAAAGCTATTTTTTAATATCAAAATTTTAGTACAGTTTCCTTTAGTAGTAACACTTTCCACCTAAGAGTTAAACATTTTATCTAATTAAGTTCCAAAACACCCCAAAAATGCCACCTAGACAGACCTGGAAAGCCTATCTTCTTTAAACATGTTATAGAAGTAAATCTTGGAAATAAATATAGAGAAAGAAAGCTCTTTTACAAAATGAAATATCACCAAAGTCTTAAACCTATTCTATGATTTTAAATTCAAGAGTTTAGAAGGCTGGGGAGCAGGCTGGGAGAGGGCCGGCAGGGAGAATGAATGAATGAATGAATGAATGGAGAGCTTGTTTTTAAAGAACTCCCTTGGGAGTATGTAAATCTGCTGTTTCCACAATGTTAACAGGAGTAATAACTGCGTGGAAGGATTAAGAGTCTTCCCCCTACTTGACTATCTTACCTACTGTGCCTGCTTAAAATCAACCAAGAGACTACATGAACATTTATTTGCTTTTACTAAGTATGTCACGCACTATTTAGATAACCACCAGGATCAATTCTTGATATGCTAAAGGCATACAGCATGTTTACTTACAGGAGACAGCTAATGTTTTTGCCTGCCTAGTATCTGGTCTTTCTTTTCTCTGATATTAACAACTCAATTTTTCCTTTGGGGAATTAATACTCTCAATCATGTATTTCTAGAGAGGCTGATCTCATTTCCAACCACAAAAAGAGCATAAAAGTAACTTAAGTCAGCCTACTAAGATTCAATCCCATTACTTTTTTGTTTCAACTCAGAGGTGGAGGAATTTTCTTCCACTGAAATTACTAAGCTGAATAGAAGATAAACTGATGGCGATTTTTCCTGATAAATATATCAAAACATTAACATCTCTGAATAATGTAAATATGGGTGGTATTTTTTCTCCTTGTACCTAGTATCATACATTCTTTCTTTTAATTTTGCAGTCTTTTTCTTAACAAGACTACTTAGCATACAATTCTTAAGTGAAATAAAATCTAATAGCATTAATAAGAATTAAAAAACCCACTATACCCTTCTCTGTGACTTAATCTCCCTTAACATGTATAAACATGAAAAGAAGCACTTATCAGCGAGAATATCATGCCCAGACTGGCTACATCAAATAATATGTGATATGGAGCGAATCAAGAGGCAGACCTGCACAGTGGCTCTACTTATCAAGGAATGAGGTAATTAGGACAAAATCCTTAAATGCCATTACTTGGCAACCACCTAATTCCTTTTACTTAAAAACATGTCATGAGTGTTCTTCCTTACAATATCATGCACTAAGAAAATAATTAAGAAAACATTTAGCAAACTTTTCTTAAATATATACTTATTATAGTCCAGGCTCTCTGACAGAACAATCACAACCTACAACTGGTTAATCCTGGTCAATCTTTAAACTTACTGCCACCTTCAAAACGTATTATAACCCACATAATGAGAGATTCCCAATGGAAAGGAAAACTGATGGCAATATCATGCCTTCCCAGGTCTGCAGCTTGCTCTCTCAGTTCCACAATAATCAGACTACAAGGGTATCAAAAGTGTCCTGTTCTCCCTGACAGGAAAAGATTGACAGTCCTTGACTTACTGATACTCAAACAAGAGTACCCTTGCTAGATATGGTCTCAGCCCAGCCTACCTGTCCAAAGTGAGCAGGGTAGCCCAGCATGTGCATATATAGTAATTTTGCCACATTCCGACACCGGTATGTATTGTCTTCTTCTCTAAAAGATGACCGGATTGCAGCACATTCTTTCTGGATCATTTCTCGTTCTTCGGCTTGGGTTCGGGCTGTCCGGATGGTCCGGATCAGCTCCCGCAATCTGATGGGGGCTGGCATCCTCTGGATATGGAAAGACATTAAATAAAGATGTTCATATTTTTTACTACCAAAACCATTCATACAACTTCCCACAAACATTTCTGATTTTTAAGAATTCAGGACTTGCTAAGCCCAGTAATACAAAGCTTCAGCAAAACTATTACATACAAACCCCTCAATTCAGTAAACTTCTGAAAAGAATATAAATTAAAATATTAGGTATTAACTAAAGCAAAATAGACACAGAATACACCAATGATGTAAAGCCTAACATTAATATCAAAATATTTCAGGAACTAACTCAACCCAAATCTTTAGTCAGTCCTTAAAGTAATTAAAGAAAAGCCTATGCCTAACCTTAAAAAAGATATTTTCTGCTCAACTGTTGTTAAACTCAACATAGCTCAAAAAAGTATGAGATGAATACTGAATATGATCACAATCAAAGCTCCTCAAGAGAATGAGAGATCAGGAGAAAAGACCAACTATCAGATTTAAACAACTTCCCAAGAAACATAATCATCTCAGTACCTGGTGGTACTTTTTGAAAACGTGATGAGGAAAAAAATAATAAACCAATCTCAGAAGATAAAACTGTTGACTGAAAAAATTGCACAACTTAAAAGTTGAGAATTAGGTTTCACTTAGGGCATTACTGAGAATTATAGCCTCTTAGCGCTCTGAGGATGGTTCCTGAGGAGCCAGGATGTATAGAAATTTTTGCTGGGGGTAAAAACATGCAAACATCAAAAGATTACTCTTTTTAAACACACACACACACACACATATACATACACAGAGAAAACCCAGACATCTTAAGTTAATGATTTCAGCACTTTTCTATGTATGGGAAAAATGCAAGTGTCTGGGCTCACTGAAATTATTCCTTTGAAATGCATCTTAACTATCTAGGGCCAGTACCCTATTTTTCTCCATCTTGAATTCCCCTCAGGACACAAGACTGATGCAGCTGCATATGCTTGATGGCGAGCAACATTCTTTGTTTACTGAAACGGCAAGCAACATTTTTTCTGTCCACATAGGCATGGATTGAAAAAAAAAAGTTTATTTACATAGGAAAGAGTTTAGAGTATTTCAGAATACATTCCAAGATCAAAATTAAACAAAAAGTTCTGGTTCCAATGAAGATGGGAGTAAACACACTCTATGGAGACTCCTGCCTCTCTCAACCTCTGAATGCAACTATAAATTCTGGACAAAATGCATGCCACAGCTACCTGAGGACTCTGAAAAGTAAATAACAGTGAGCAAATTGGAGAAAGAGAGCAGAACTTGAAGTTTGGTCAAACTGGAAAGAAGTTATCATTTTCCTCCAGTGTTGCCCAGCCTAGACCCAAGGGCAGACCAAAACCAAGTGCTCACTGTGTACAGAAAAGAAGTTCTAAGAAAAAGCCTCTCTTTCTGGTCCAAGGAGCAGTAAAAGGAAGATAAAGGACAATGGAGGAAATTCTCTTTTGTTTTGTTTTTTCCTTCCCTCCACCCTTGCTCCTAGACAGGTGGCTGCAATGGTGGTGGCTGTAGAAGAACAGCAATGGCAGTAACAGCCAAGCAGGTACCTAAAAACTGGGGAAGAGGAACTCTTCTCGCTGACCAGAGGAGCTGTGATCCTAAGAGAATGGAGTAAATCACTTCCTGCTCTTGTACTGCTTGATAAAAGAGTGAATTCATCCAGAAAATACAATAATCCTAACTGTAAACATACATGACAATAGTGCTAAAAAATAAATGAGGCAAAAATTTATAGATACGAAAGGAAAAATAAACAACTCCCCAGTTAAAGCTAGAGACTTCAACCTGCCCTCTAAGTAAATGACAAAACTACAGAGTATCAGCAAAGATATAAAAGACTTGAATGTCATCATCAACTAACTGAATCTAACCAACATTTATAGAACACTCCAACCAACAACAGCAGAATACACATTCTTCTCAACTGCAGAACATTCACCAAGATAGACCATGTCCTGGGCCATTAAAAAAAGTTAACAACAACAAAAAAAGTTAACAAATTTAAATATATAGAAATCATACAAAGTATGGTCCCTGACTACAATGGAATTAAACTAGAAATCAGTAACACAAAACTAACTAGAAAACTTTCTATGTACTTGGAAATTAAATAATGCATTCCCAATAATCCATGGGTGAAAAAGGAAATATCAAGGGAAATTAATAATATATTGAAACTGAACAAAAGCATAGAAACATCAAAATTTGAGGTACATACACAAAAGCACTGCTTAGTAGACAATGTATAGCATTAAATGCTTGTATTAGAACAGAACAGACATCTCAACAATCTAACAATCTAACAATCTAAGCTTCTACCTTAGGAAACTTAGAAATTAGAAAAATAAACCAAAAAGAACTAGAAAAAAGCAAATAATGAAAAATACAAATCAATTAAGAACAACAAAAAAAGGTACATCAAGTCAATGAAACCAAAAGGTGGTTCTTTGAAAAGACCGATAAAATTGATAAACCTCTGGCCAGACGATGAGAGAAACAACACAAATTACAAACATTAAGAATGAAAGAATGAAAGAGAGGATAGCACCATAAACATTAAAAGGATAATTAGGTAATACTATGAACAACGGGGTGCACATCACAACTGGACATTCATACCAAAAAAAGCTGAACCTCACACCTTATTAATTTAAAATGTATCATAGACCTAAGTGTAAAATATACAACTATACAACTTTTAGAAGAAGATGTAGGAGAAAACCTTCATGATCTGGGGTTAGGCAAAGAGTTCTTGGACATTATACCAAAGATACAACCCATAAAAGAAAAAAATGATAAAACTGGACAAAAAGTACAAACTTTTATGCTACGAAAAACACTATTAAGAAAATGAAAAAACAAGTTACAGACTGGGATATTTGCGAACCATGTATCAAAAAAGGACTTGTATAAAGAGAATAAAAGGAACTCTCAAAACACAACAGTTATACACCAGAAACTAACATATTGTAACTGATTATACTTCAATTTAAAAAAAAAAAGTTAATTAAAAAAAAAGTTAAAACAGGCCAACTCAATTTTTTTTTTAAAGGCAAAAGACTAAAATGGATACTTCACCAAAAAGGTATAAGGATAATAAATAGGCACATTTAAAAGATGCTCAAGTATATACAGTATTAGAAATGCAAATTAAAACCATAATAAGATACCGCTACACACCCAACAGAATGGCTAAAATACCAAATGCTGGGCAGGAGGCAGAGCAACTGGAACTCATACACTGCTAGTGGGGATACAAAATGGTACTACCACTCTGGAAAAGTTTGGCAGTTTCTTATGAATTTAAAACATACACTTACCATATGACCAGGCAATCAACCCCACATCCAGGAATTTATTGTAGAAAAATGAAAACTTTTGTTCACACAAAAACCCATACATGAATGTTAATAGCAGCTCTGTTCATAATTGCCAAAAGCTGGAGATAAAATGTGGTAAATCCATAAAATGGAACACTATGTAGCAATAAAAAAGGAACAAACTATTGCCACATGGCATAACACAGAGAGCTCTAAGGCATTATGCCCAGTGAAAGAAAACTGTCTCAAAAGATTACATATTGAATGATTCCATTTATACGAAATTCTTAAGAAGACAAAACTAGTGATGGACAACAGAACAATGGTTGCCAGAGGTTAAGGCTGGGGGGACTAAAAAGGGAAAGAATGAAGTTTTTCTGAGATGACAGAACTCTATGCTAATTGTGGTGGTTATTACATAAATTTGTACATATGATAAAATTCACAGAATTGTACACCCTCAAAAAGGTCAATTTTACTGTATGTTAACTTAAAAACTAAAGAGTTTTAAAGAAGTAAACAAAAAAGCCTTCAATTAAAACAATTTAGACCTATTTGAAATCACTATAGTAATACACACTTGGGATACTAAATGGACGAGGGGAAAAGTTACTAACTGGTCCAACCTGCTTTAAGGCACATTTAACCACTAGTGAAACAAAACTGTTCAGCCTATAAAAGATAACACCAAACCCTTATTTAAGGGATGGCTGAAGTCAGGCCTCACCTGAAAGATGGAAGTCATTTTCTTCGCCAATAAACAAGGGACGAGACCTATGGTGGAAAAAGGAACTAAAAAGGGCTCTACTTATCTGAACTACAAAGGCAACAAGTTGTCTAGAAAGGAGTTCCCGAGTGGCAGGTTGATAGGAAGTGCCTTCACAACACAGACAGCTCAGAAAACTTGCCTGTTAAGTTATGTCCCTTTTGGACTTCTGAACAAGTGAACTGAGACTGAAAGAGACGATAATGCTTTAAACACATGGAGAGAGACAATGAGAAATCTTTGAGACATATATTTCTCTTTATTTCTACCATAGATATGTAAGAAAGCCTATTCTAAAAATTCTAGCCATTTCAAATCCTGCAAAAGAGAAAAACAAAAATTTTGTGTCTATTTTGGTCAAAGCACTGAAAGGAAGAAGGCACACTACACAAACTATGCACTGAAGTAGTAGCAACTGAAGTAAAAGAATTATGTGGGTGAAAAAACTACTGGGGTATATAGAATTGGGCTTAGTAAGCTAGTCCTGGCTCCTCCCCAAGTCCTCCTACATTAATAAACCTTGAAGATTATGGTTTTATATTTTGAGTACAGTTTTGAATGACAAGTCAAAGTTCTTAAATCTTCCAAATACATACTCTTAAAAACATATTAAATATTCTTCAGACACAATTTATATAAAGAAAAGAACACATTTAAAAGAAACAGTAGAGTCAAAACAATAAAAGGAAGATCCTAATAATCAACCACGTCAGTCAAGCTGCCTAGAGCAAGTTGCCAGACTTCTCCAACACTCTGTTCCATCAACTGAAAAATAAGGTACAGAATCAGCTATAAAAATCTTTGAGGAAAAATACTGATTACCATAATATTCTATTTTCAGTTTGTTAATTTTAAAGTATCATTTGCCATAAATCAAATGTAGCCCCTTCCCTTGACAGCTTTTATAGTCAATTAAATCTGTACAAGGAAAAAAATAAACCAAACTGCAATAAGGAGCAAATGCATCATATACTATACTTAACTGAAATATAGCCATTAAGTTTGAGAATCTTAAATTCAGAAACCAGCAGAATCAAGGTCTTTAACCAGAAACTGAAAAAAAAACAAAGAAACAAAAACAGTTCTGGTCTAGACTAGTTTTAAAACAGAGAATACTGTATCGTAAGTTATGTCAGCATAACCATCATTTAAATCTACTTTAAAATGTAAAGGAAGAATGTAAAAAATATGGAATCAGAAGTTAGCTTCATGTACCTCTTCTTTTTCCTCCAATTCAATTAGTCACACTACCCTGTAGATGACCTAAGTAATAGGGAAACATGTTATACAAGAAAATGTCAATCACTCATTCAACAAATATTTGCTGAGCCTTCTCTATGCTAAGCATTGCAAAAGGTGCTGGGGACTGGCAAGGACATGGTCTCTATCCTTAAGAAGTCAAAATCTACTGAGGGCAACAGATTTTTAAATTCCAGCCATATAATAAAAAGATACAGAAACTGTTGATCAATGACAGAACAGAAAATTATGTTTATGGTAAGCCAAATTTTGTCATGGCCAAACTAAGTCAATGTATTTAGAAATTTTTTCTTTTGTGAAATTAAGTGATTTCTGGATCAGCCCAACAAATCCAAAATCTCATATAGAAAGAGATCTGTAGCACAGTACCAGTGCACAATTACTCATCTAAAACCCTCAGGGGAGAACTGAGAATTTTCTGAATTTTAGAAAAGTAAATACAGCACATAAACTATATGTCATAATTTGCCTACCATGTCTGCAGCAGTTCATTATCAAATAATATTTCTGCAGTAACACATAAGAATAGTCACATCTAATGAGAGAAATAAATATTACAAACAGCCTCACATCTGGTCCGGTCAGATTTTAACACCAAAAGAATTATGAAGAACTCGTGTTTTTATTTGGGGGATTTCAGATAAGGGATTGTGTACCCTTCTCCTTATCCAATGACCCTTATCATTGTTTAAAATGATGACCCTGGGGTAAAATTACCTAGGTCTGAATCCCAGTTCCACCACGTATTAGCTGTGTGTGTGTGTGTGTGTGTGTGTGTGTGTGTGTGTGTGTGTGTGTGTGTCCGTGTCCGTGTGTCCTTGTGTAATTAGCCTAACCTCTCAGAGGTTCAGTTTCCTCATCTGTAAAATGAGGAAAGTACCTACCTCAATGGACAGTTAAAAGAATTAAATCAGAATGCACATAAATTTCTTAGCAAAGTATCTGGCACATAGTAAGCACTAAACAAATGTTGGCCATAATGTTGGCTATATGAACAAATTATACTTGCATTAATTTTGAGCAAAAACAAACTGCAGAAAGATATACAGTATTAATATTTATAAAGGTTTAAAACACATGGAGGTATCTGTTCTTTAGAGATACTACAAAACGCAGTAAGAGAATAAGAACGTGCATGTGAAAGATAATAATCAAATCCAACACAGTGGCACATCTGGGAGGGAAGGGAATGATCAGGGACAGTGATACACAGGAAGTTTCAGCTATGTTGGTGATGTTTTATTTCTTAGACTACACAGTGGTAGGTAAGTGAATGTTTATTATTATTATTTTCCATATGTTTTATATCTAAAATATTTCATATTAAAAATTAGACTCAAATACATGCAGTGAATGTTGTGGAGTATATAACCTTTTTGCTTTTATTACAATGTTGAGGATTTCCTTATTTTCTGAAAGTTTTTATTTGCTTTTCAAAATATTCAAAGACCACAAGATTCCTTAAAAAACAAAGGCTTTAACACCTATCATAAATAATAACACTCTATCCTTTTAAAAAAAATTGGTATGAATATTTTAAGGTATAGTGAGACTTAGCTATCTAGAACATAGCTGAAAATCCAAAACACATTTTTATAATCTTGTGTAGCCAACAGAAAGCATCACATTAACATACATATACACAAAACATCTACTTTACTCTATTTGCAGATTCTTATTCAGCTTGTTCCAGAACAGAACAAATTAGAAAACTGGCAGGGAAAGTGAAAAGGGTGAGAGGAGAAAGAAGTTGTTTTAGGAAAGGACATTTATGGTAGTTAAAATGTCACCTAACAGGAATGGAAGAAACAAAAATGGTCATAAAACAAAGAAAAAAGACCTATATATAACAGAAACAAACATTCAAAAGCATAGTAGCAAGACTAATAAATTCTAGGTATGTGCTATAAGAACACTGTGCCTATATAATATACTACACTGTACAACTGAAATCTGTGAAGAGGATAGATCTTGTATTCTTACCACAATTTAAAAATTAAAGTTTATGTCCTTACTTCATGGATTTCTATCCTATTAAAAAAATTTTAATGATTAATCAAAAAGGAAAAGATCAAATCACTGGTAAATCTCTGCCTTTGACTTCCACCATAATTATCTTAATTTACAATTTAAAAAAAAATCCAAAATTATTTATCTCACGCACAGAGCATAAAAAAGTCTGAGGTTACTTAGTGTGCTAGCAAAAAGCATTCAACTCTCCCTAAAATCCTAAGAGTATTAAAAAGTTACAAACGGTACCATAATTAGTTTTCATGATAAGACCTTGGCTCATCAAGAAATGGTTCAGTAAGATCAACATTCAACATGTAACGTAAAAAATAGAAAAAAAATGAACATAAAATTATATCCTAACCCATCAAACTATATACATTAAATATATGCAATTTCTGGTATATTTTATCTCAATAAAGTTATTTTTTAAAAATAAAGATAACAATTACACAAAAATAAAATAAAATATTATCTGTGGAATAACCAATTTCTAAAAATTATATAGTTCAGATACTGCTTGCTCTTATTAACGCCCTAATCCATCAAATACCGAGAAAGGTATGTTAAAGTCTATGACTATGGCTATGTTTCTATCAATTTCTCCTTTTATACCTAACCACTTACATTTAGTATGTCAGTGGTTTTAGTCAATACCTAAGTGTCCGTATGTTTTATGTTTACATGCTTGTTATCAAACTAAAATGTCCCTCTCTCTGCCATCTTTTTTCAAACTAATAATAAAAAAAAAAACACTTATTAGGACAAGAATGGAAAGGGAAAACAGAAAACTTAAACGTCTGACTTGTTAAGGTATAGGGCTGTGGCTAAATGTATTCTATTTCATTAATGGTTATTTGATAAATAATGGTGAAAATATAGAGGAAAAAAAGAAAATGTGAAATTCATTTTGAAAAAATTTCTATCCAAAATGGTTAAACAAAATTAGGTTTCGGAACTTAAACTAGAGTACATACCCAAAGCAGTCAGAATTATAAATGCTTCTTTAGGAAGAAAATTTTCAACAGTAGAAGAGTCAGGGGAAAAAAAAAAAAAAGACTGCGTATGTTACAATTTTATAAATAAATTTTATCCCTGAAATGGAGAAAATGGTTATTTTCCAAAATTTCTATAAATCCCTTGGGGGATAAAGATTTTCCTCATACATCAATACCACCCCCAAGCCACGATTATTTTTTTTCTTTAAAATACTTATTTTTCCCACTCAATTATAAGCTCCCTAAAGCCTGATCCATGTTTGTTTTATTTATCCTTGTAGTCCCCTTGCCTAAAAGAGTAGGAACTCAATAAACATTGTATTTACTGAATTCTAAAGGCTAGAACAGTCTTATCTAAAGAAAATATACTTGTCCTTTGCAAAGCATACAAAATAAAGTGCACCGGCTGCTCACTAACAGCTATGCGAAAGGCATCAAGACTCAACCCAGTCCTCTAATCTACTCAGTTAATGTTCTCCCTTACTCCTGTGCTCACACTCCCTGGCTGTGAGCTCTGAGCTGACAGCCAACAGTCAAAAACATATAACGAAAAAGCTGGGGCTCCTCCTCCTATGTGATCCTTTGAGGTCTAAATCTAAAAAGAGATCCTAAATTAAGAGCAATTTTCCAATATTAAGATTATCTCCCTTTCTATCCACACATTATACTTGAAATCTTTCTTGCTAAACAATAAGAAGTTAGATTTCAGTTAACTTTTACCACTAACTACTGTGTAACATCCAGTCATAGATTTGTAAGTATGGATCAGAATGCTAAAGGGACCTAAGTTAACACTGAGCAAAACCCTCCAGAAGAAATTACTATGCTTTCTCTCTCACACTCTCCATTCTTTCATGTTTTGCTCCACACAGAATCCCTACTTTAGATTTTTATCTCATATGTATACCTGAATTGCTTTAATGCACGTAAAACTTACAAAATACTATGACCAAAATAGTAAGAAAGCTTGATATAAGGGACTTAAGAAACTTAAATCAAACTGATTAGCAGTATTATGCTTCAATCAGACTTTTACTTTCTAATACATCTTATAGATACTACCTGTCATTAATTCTGACTTAGCTGAGTTTTTTCACTGTGTCTTTGTGCTTTTCTTTCTTTTGGGGGAAGGGGACAGGGAGGAGGAGGCAGCGCATATCTATTTCTTCTGTATGAAGAAATGTGTTCATAGAAGAGAAATGCTCTACAGAGTGAAGAAAAAGGGGAGACCAGTGCTACTACCTCATTGTTTGAACAAGAGAGATTAAATCTGGGGATAAGTATTTTGGTCACTGGAGAAGCAAACACCATTGTGGGACAAGGACAGTTCTTTCATCAAGTTTCACCATGGCCTAGAATGATGAAACCCTCAAGACCATCCAACTTTATATGCTGTGGTTTCAGGTTCACAACGCAACTTTCTGATTATTAATCACCTTTCTCAAGTACCTTGCCTCCCAAATACCTCCATACAAGGAACAGAGTGCCCTGGAAAGTAGATACAGGTAATTCAGTAGAAAAGCATAGTCCCTTGTGAATTACAACACTGTTCTTCCACCTTACACATCAGTGCATTTGATTAGGATGAATCATCCCTAGGTGAAATACTAAAATGGAATTTCTGGATTTTCAAGGCTAAGGCTGTGAAATGTGCGAGCACATTAAGATACCATCACACCCTGTCTAGGCAATCAGGTGGCATCCCTTTAAGAGGACTTCAGCTCAATTCTCCCTAATATGCCACAGTATTACAGGAATCTTCTTTTATGCTTAATTATCTATAACCAAAATTCAGCAAAACTTGAGATTTTAAAAACAGATGTATGTAAATGTAAATGTCTACTGAACAATTCAATCACACTAAGACATATGAAAAACAATTAAGGCCAAACAAACAATAGATGAACATGATCAACATCTAGTTTGACAGTAAAAAGCAAAGTTTTACTCTCCCAACCTTAATATTAGCAAAAATATCCTAAAGAGTCCTCAACTATCAAAAATTGTCACAAAATTCTCCAAATAAAATCTTAATTGTTTAAAAAATATGCCCCAAAGGATATAATAAATGTTAAAGGGGATTATCTGTGCCTTGTATGAATACAGGTGCCTTTTTAATCTCTGTGTATTTTCTGATATCTTTCAAATAATGAACATGTATAATCTGAGAAACAATTCTTGTTTTGAGGATTCAAACACAGTAACAAAAACCACAGAGTGAGTAAATAAAGCAAAACTGCAACTTTCAAAATAGTAAGACAGCATTCATCCTAAAAGGACAGAGTCACAGTTATCTAAGGGCACTTTTCTACAGGATTAGAAAGTTATGAGAAAGTGATTTAATACTAAGGTAATAAATTTTCGCTAGCATATTCTTCACAAATCCAAGTTCTGTTAATTTGGGACAGCAAGAAGGAAACAGAAGGGGTTGGGGGTGGGGGCATTGGTTCATAGGGAGTTAAAGATTCATTTTTAACCTATGTTTCTGACATTAGTTAGAAATGGGGGAAAAGTCCCAATGACAAGTGTCAAAAACTAAAATATTTGGAATAAATTTAGCAAGAAAGATATATGAACTAGATGAAGATAACTATTAAATCTATAAAGCCTTTACTGAAGGACTTAAAACTAAAACAAGACCTCAATAAATGGAAATTCATCATAAAATTATCATCACTGAAAAATATCAGGCCTCCCAAAATTAATATACGAACATAGTGCAATTTCAAGCACTGAACTTTTTTGAGGTTTTCTGAAATCAATATAATTATTTTCAACCAATATAGATGTAAGAATAAATGTTTAAGAATAGTCAAGAAAATGAAAAAGTACAATGACAAGAGTTTTTCTTAGCAGAGTGTAACTTTCTATAGGCTATAATACTCAAAGCAGTAAAATAATGGTACAGGAAGAGTAAAACGGAATATCCAGAAATAGAGCAAACATATATGGGAACTTAACATATGATAAGGTAGCATTTAATTCATTGAGGAAATGATGGTTTATTTAGTCCAGACATAGCTGACCCTCAACAAAGGAAAACCCTAAGACCCCTACTTCACACCATATAAAAGTTAACTCCAGATTAATAAATACATGTGTCTTAGGACAAAAAATTAATATACTATAAGATGTTCCCACAAGATAATGAGAAAAACAACTTAAAAGAAAAATGAACCAAGAACATGAACAGACAATTCTCAGTAAAGGAAGTCCAGATGGCAAAAAAAAAAAAAAAAAAAAAAAAAAAATCAAAAGAAGGTAGTTCCAGCAATGGTCAGGGAAATTAAACTTAAGACAAAACTGAGAAACCATTCCATTTCTCAACTAGCAAACCAGCAAAAATTAAGTAATTACATCCAATGATGTGATGTTATGGAGAACCCACTCCTAGTGGAGGTGGAAATTATGACAACCTGTTTAGAGAGTAATCTGGCAATAATAAAATTTAAAATATAATTCCTTTAACTCAGAAATCTCACCTTGAAAACATCAGCCTGTAGAAATAAAAGAATGAGCAAATAAGGTGACATATATAGGATGTTTACTGTAGCACTGTTTGTGGTGGCAAAATCTAGAAACAGCCTATAAATGTCCACAGAAAAACAACTGAATAAATTATGAACAGTATATCCATACTTGAGACATAACAGGGATATTTAAAAGAACAAGACAGAATTATATTTACTGACCATGATGTCTTAAGAAAAGCTTGTTACATAGTAATATAAAAAGTATGATCTACCTTTTGTAAAAACAAAGAACCCCTATATATGTACATTTATGTTGTATATACAGTACGTGACCAAGCATGGAGAGAAATATTGAAGTATACCCATAACCTGGTAAAAAGGTTGGGAAGTAATAATGAAAGGGTTAGGGAAATGAATAGCTTTTTTAGAACTATGTCTTTAGATTTTTTTCACTTACTACAATGGACATTTATTACTTTGTAAATTAAATAGATTTAAGAACTTTCTTCTTTCTTTTATAAATTGAAGTATAGTTGATTTACAATGTGTTAATTTCTGGTGTACAGCATAGTGATTCATTTAAACATATATATTACTTTTCATGTACTTTTTCATTATAAGCCATTACAAGGCGTTGAATACAGTTCCCTGTGCTATATAGGACAACCTTGTTGTTTATCTACTTTATATACAGTAGTTAGTATCTACAAATCCCAAAATCTCAATTTATCCCTCCCCACCCTCCTTCCCCCAACCCCGTAACCATAAATCTGTTTTCTATGTCTGTGAGTCTGTCTCTGTTTTGTAAGTAAGTTCTTTTGTGTCCTTTTTCAAAACCTTAAAAAAAAATCCTCAACACTATTAAAGTAGATTATTCAAACACAAGGCAGAAGTCAGTAACAAAGCACTGAACTATTAACATATTTCCATTTTGAGGGAAAAGATCGAAGTTCTCAACTTACTATTAGTTTCCCCAGTATAATGAATTACATAACAGGTATTCAAAAGAAAGAAAAAGATGGCAGGAATAGATTTCTTTGCTGTCACTTGAAGCTTTTACATAAGAAACAGTCTGAGTAGATTACCAAAAAAAAAAAAAAGGATAATATCAATTTTGGAATTAAACATCTAAATATTTTCAAAAACAAAGATAAGGTTTACTGTATGTTTTCTAAAGCTGAAAATAAACTTCACTGACATCAATGGTAGCAATCACAAGTAAATGACCTGCAGCAGATTCCTGTAACTCACTCAGGACCCTAATTATTTTTGGCTTGACCAACGACCATATATCTGAGTACCTGAACAATTTTTCCAAAGTTCCCAATTTTTCCATGTCCATTCACATCATCTATTCCACAGAGAAGCTACTAAACCACTGTGCCATGTACTAAGGATGTCATAAATTGGATAGTTTTTGTCCTCTGGAAGTCCAAAGAAAAGTAAACAATTCAACAAGTACTGAAAAAAGTACTACACTTCTTTGCCTGGGGTAGAGAGGAAGGAAGAATAGGTTCATTAGGTGGATGGGAGAAAGGAAAGCATTCCAGGTATAAGCAGAACAGGTACAGTGAGAATGAAAGAACATGGAGTATTCAAGAAATAGCAAATAGTTCAGTATGTGTAAATAAAAATACAACCAAATGCTAGTAGAACCAAATTGTAAGCTATTTCTTCATTCTATATTCTTAAATAATCAACACCATTTATTAAGCTTTCATCATGTAAAGTTTCTAAAGAAAATAGAGTCCATTCCTTCACTGATAGAAATATACATTTAAAAAAATCACATTATTGAGTACAATCAGAAAAGGGGGCTCTTTCTTCTCTACAATAGTTTTCCTTCAATAATCATACCAAAAAAAAACCCCTAATTATCTACAAAGATTCAATGAACTCTTATACAGTGTGTCTATTATTTTCAGCTAGTTTCCTTATTCATCTCAAACCAGTATTTTCACATTTTTTTAAATTTATTTTTTATTTAGCTTATTTTGGGGAGAGGTAATTAGGTTTATTCACTTCTTATTTATTTTAATGGAGGTACTGGAGACTGAACCCAGGACCTTATGCATGCTAAGCATGCACTCTACCACTGAGCTATACCCTCCTCCCCTCATCACAGTTTAAAAGTATCATGGTTTCAAAAATTTCAAGAAGTTGGAAGGAAATCAACTCTTCTGTGCAGACTTTAAAAAGGAATAAAAAAAAAAAGTAACTTCCTTTCCTTTTCTTCAGCTTGAAACTGAACAATTTCCCAATTATGAGGTTTAGTAAATAGCTTCACTAAATTTAGCTGTAAAAACACTAATGGAACTCCTTTTACTTTGAGTTGTACAACTGTGTGATCATTTATAAAGGTTAGATCTTATAACCAAATAGTGTACATTATCTATGCTATGACAGTCTTAATTTTAACCCAAAGGCTCGTAAGGAGGGGAGTGCAAGTATTTCTCAGGTCCAAAGCTCTAAGTTCATGTCTTTTTCACATTTGCTCTTCCCAAGAATCCATAACATTAACCTCAAAGCCAGACAATCTAAAAGCCTAGGATGCTCAGCATAACACAAATACAATCAGCTATAAGAAGAAAGCTGGAGTGAGCAAAGCAACTGCATATCAGGTTACACTGTGACTGTTGCACTGTAATAACAGAGAAAGGAGGGCAAAAACTACCTGCCTTTAAGATGTCTTTAATTATTAATAAAGTACAAAGGTCACGTATGTTTTCTCCATCTTTTAAAAAAACAATGATTTTTTTTTTCCTTCTAAACCTGTTTTTCATGACATTTATAACTCATTAATTTTCTCTCTCCGGTGGTCTGAGTAAGCCAAAACAAAACCAAAAAAAGGGGCACCTAGTGAAAAGGCATTTCTCTTCTTAATCATATTATCCCAAGCCTTGCCCTTTTCTACAAAAGTGTTAGTTAATACTGTAATACTGACTCAACAAGTTTGGCAAGTGTGGGAAGTCCCCCCCCCACACACACTTCTGGACCCTTCAAACTTTGACAAGAGATTGTCTAGTAACCAGAACTCCTGGCAAAAGAAAAAAAAGTGTTTTGTGTTACTTCTTCAATGAAGAAAAACCTTACACATACTTTCAAGGTAGAAATGGCCCATTTATTGAAATAAAATTTCCCATACAAAAAGCCTAATGAAAAAAATCCTAATACTTTTTGACAAAGATGATTTTCAAAACTTACAAGCTAAGAAACATAAGAGCTTAGATAAATCTACATGTTCTCTTAATTTTAAAATTGCTTGCTACTTTAAATACCATCCTGCATTAAAGAAACTGAATAAAAGTAACAAAAGGATAAAAGAAAATCAAAATGAAGAACTGAAAACAATTCATACAGCAAAGAAAGACTAAATTACCAGCACAGAAAACAGCTAAACGAGTCGCTGCAGTTTGAAGAAAGATAAGTTTTAGATTTTCTGAAGCTAAATCTAAATAAGAATTTTAAAGTTTTGATATCTATTAAATCCTGTTGTATACAGAAAAATTTTAAATCCTCAGCAAATGCATATAAGGGGATTAAGCATTTTGAAAATCTGTTTTGGTATGTAGTTTCCCAATTAAATTTTTTTAATTAAAAATAATCTTTTGGAAAATGCTCATTCAACTTTTTCAATCTGCACAATTTTTACAAATCACACACACACACAAAAACAAACCCTTGGGCTTTTGTTTTTATACACCACTGATTTCAAGTTTATTTTTTAAAATAGTGGGATGAAATATCACCAAGGCACTGCTGACAATTTTTGTTACTATACAGTTTCACTCTCAAATTCACCTTCAAATCTAGAACTGCTGTCAGTGAAACAGATCAAAGAACAAGCAACTGTTCCCAAAAAAAAAAACTTAAGTTTCCTAAACAACGTGAATTTCAAGTATAAACCTAACCACCCTAGACAAAGTAGACACTCAAATACGTGCTGCTCAATCAACGGTGCACTACAATAAACAGCAGTTTGTTTATCATTTGTAAGGCAAAAGGACATTTTCTCCAATTGAATGCAAACCGTCTAAGAATGAATGACATTTAAACACCATTACATTATACCATGAAATGAAATGAGTAAGTAACACCTATCTGAACAGCTCCTCTAATACCCTGTCTTAAAAGTGTAACTCATAAATAGAACATTTCAGTAGCAATTTCAAGGGGATACTTAGTAAATGAGCGAGGATTCCTCAGATGTTCTGTGTTTGACAGTTCTTCAAAAAAGACGACTCCTTAACTTCAGAATAAACACACAAATAGTAACTAATATATTTCTGAAAAGTCTCCTTAAAACGAGTAACAAGAACACTGACTATTTACAATAAAAATATTCAATATTCTACTGAGACATCATATGACTAGAACAGGAATTTATCCACCTAATAACCTGATGATAAGAATAATGCACTCTCACGTGGATTAGAAGTATTAAAAGATTTGATCCAGTTCAAGACAGAAAAATAAGCATCAGCAGCCACTAGGCTACAATCTCAAATAAGTTATTTTTCTTTTGCAGTTGTAAAACTTCAGGCTGAGGTGAAATAGAGATGATTCAATCACACCCATCGAACTTGAAATGTAGGAAATAATCAGTAAACTGTTGTGAAATGCTTTTAATTCAAGCATGCTACATTGCAAACATACGGTAAGAATATTTTTAAACTATAATTAAGGTGTACAGTCTGATAAGTTTTATGGGGAACAGTTAAAATGATCATTTAAAATCCAACTATCCCCAGATTTGACTTTCAATACACGAAGTCAATCCAACTATTTTTTATAATCAGTCAACAAAGATCATTACTGTACAAACCATCTGAAATTTAAGATCACTGAAAAATCTTCATTCACTCCACTCTTCTGTTAACTAATCGCTAGAGCAGCCAAAAAAGTTACTTTCTTTTCAATGTCAGATTAAGATGCTTCTTCACAGATGTCCATGAGCAGGCATATATATCATCAAGAAAAATACATGTGTCAAAAAGTACCCCAAAGCTGTGTTCAGCACAGGAAGGGAATCTACAAACGAGAAAACATTTGACAGCCTCTCCCTACCACCTCCCTCGACCCCACAAAAGCCATTTAATCAGCTTTATAAACATTTACTGCTGAAGTACACTGAGCGAACGCTTCGACGGCTCTCTTAGAATAAACCCTAACAGGGAAATACAACCAACCGTCCCGACTCCGTCAGTCAGGAAAATCGGGAGAATTATTAGAAATTGACGCCTGCAGTATCAGGAGTTTGAGGAAAAGGTAAGCAGTGCATTCGCAGGTGAATTTAAGGAAAAATAGAAAAAAGAAAAACCCGGAAAACTGGGAAAGAAGTTGGTCGGAAGGTTAGAGGCGAGGCCGATGTCCAGTTCTGAGAGAACGGCAATGCAGGTGCAGACAGCGATTCTCTGAGCATCTGGAAATGCTGAAGAGAGTTCTACAAAAGACCTGACCCGGCTATAAGATACAAGATACGTGGCACAGAGAAGACACGCGGGGGTGGGACCCGCCCCGCTAACCCCAGGCTCTCATAATGAGCCCTCAAAGGAAGAAGCCGCCTGAGAAAGTCAATGGGTCCAAGAAGGCCCGCACCGGCGGGCAACGCCACAGCACGGAACGCAGGCGCGCGCAGAGCCTCCGCGTCCAAGGCCTCGGGGTCGGCCCTCAAGGAGTGAGAGCAGCCCCTGGGGCTCAGGGCCCCTTCTGGCCCAGCCTCTGTCCTCTCTTCTCACCCTTCAAGGCCTGGAATCGGACCCCGGGGATTGACAGGAAGCTTCCGGCCACGCGCTCCCAGCAGGCGCGGGGCAAAAGAAGCAATATGTTCTTAGCGCCGCGAGTGACACTCACCGGCCCGAAACCTCGACTGAAACCAGCAGCTCCGGGGGCGGCGGCAGCAGTGGCAGCAGGAACCGAACATCCAAAATGGCGGCTCCCTCAGCCTCACCACCGCTACTGCAGGCGGAGGGATCTTTAGGATAGAGGGAGCTTTTAACTAACTTAGCACACTATCGCAGAAACTTCGGCCCGTTTCACTCTGCTTGTCGATCGCGCGTCCCCTGACTGCAACTTCTCGTGCCTCCCCTCTCGTATTATCCAAGTACTCGGACCCCGCCGAGGACTATTTGCCAAGGAGGAGGTGACTGCTCCTGGCAGAGCGACGCAAAGCGTAGTAAGGGCCGGGGCTGTCACTGATGACGCGAGACGCAGCTGCCGAGTCACCGCTGCGAAGAGTCTGAGCGAGAAACATCCGGTCGACCCCGGAGCCCACCGACATTGGTTCCGCTTGGGGTGGGGGTGGCGGTGGGACTGGGTTACCAGGAAGTGGCGGGGCCACCTGAAAAGGGTGGGGCTAACAAGGTAGCGAAGGAAGTGGGAGAGACGAAGCAGGTGGGGGCGGAGAATGCTGAGCCAGGCTGAGCCCGTCTCGATCCTCTAGAACCCCACCATTCTTCCTCTCACCATTGAGACCTTAGCTTTCTCTTTAGGTTAACTTCAGGAACATGCTCCAAATGGTCTTGGATTTTTATGGTATCTTTTCAACGTATTTTGTAAAAATCAAAAGAGAGGATAACACAAAAGGATAGATTCCAAGTTCAGTATCGCCTCTCAACCTCCTGCATTGAACAAGACATTTAAACTCAGTGGGCCTCAAGTTCCTCATACGTAAAAAGAGAGGATTTGGACTAGTGATTGCTAAAGTCCTTCCAGAGCAGGCTTTCTGACTGTGACTTTATTTGCTAATGACCTAAGCCAAAGACAGTCCAACCTGGCTTGATAAGTAATTTCTAACACCTGACACGAATGTTTTCCATGTCAACGTAAAGAGGGCCATTTACGTACCTTGGCCTGTTTAAAGGAAAAATTTGACCTACCATTCTTTGGGTGGAATGGCAATAAAGTATCCCAGAAAGTGAATAAAACAAAGCATCTAGCTGGATGACAAATAGAACTAATCACACATCTTAAGTTTAGGACCTGCCATGGGCAGGAGGTTGCACTTTTTCCTTAGCCATTTTCATGCAGGGATTTCAAGAGATTTTACAAAAATTGCGTTGAGTAGACCTGCATGTACTATCTTGTTCTTGAACTACTGGGTCATGCTAAGTAGCTGGAAAGAAAAAAGGCAAGGGCGTAATAATAGTAATTACCATTTTAGTATTAAATACTGATATCACATTGTTTATAAAAGCATCTTAATATGTATAATCTAATATCACCCTTGCGACAACCACCTGAGTCAGACTAGACAAACATAAGTAAACTCAGTTGTACAAATAAGGAGACAGGCTCAATGATCCTCCCTTTCCCCTCT
Organism: Camelus dromedarius; assembly: GCF_036321535.1. Taxonomy (NCBI): domain Eukaryota; kingdom Metazoa; phylum Chordata; class Mammalia; order Artiodactyla; family Camelidae; genus Camelus; species Camelus dromedarius. The sequence goes on from NC_087444.1 coordinate 33,144,581, forward strand.
TCCACTGAGGTTCTTCTATATGGTGCAAACTTGCAAATTAGAAAAGGTATATACAACCCTCCTTCCTGCACACTAAGGGTTTGGGGTCAGAATGCTTATGGAATTTAGTCGCCTCATACCCCCTCCATGTATAACTGTACAGTGCAGCCCTGGCTCACGGGCAAGTAAAGAGTAGTGTAAAACTAGAACATCAGAATAATGCCATTACACAGGTTCCTCTGAGTTATACCTATGCATGAACACATGGTAAAGTACAGTGTGGGGTTCCCATAAAAGTAGGGAGTTTGCAGGTTGCAGAGCAGTTAACTAAAGTATTATGTTTGCAAGTCACAAAAATTTGCTTAGAAGACGACTTTAAATGTTTACGGCTGCAAACCACAAAAGAAAAGTTAAACTATCTTCTTAAAAAAGGAGCTTCTATTCTACCATGTGAAGTAGCAGAACATTAGAGAGAAAATGACAGACATTATAAAATGTAAATCCCCTTCATATTTTTTTATCTATATATATCTTTATAATTACCAAACACCTTTCCTAATGCAACTGGAAATTAAAAACAATTGACTCAATATACAGCATGATCATCATTATCCTGGGATCTTTGGTTTCTGTGGCTAGGTAAAATTTAGGAAGACTTATTCCCCATCTGTTCAAACGTAATCTCTAATTTCAGATAAAGAAATTATAGCACATCAGTAAAGTGGAATACTTTGCTGCCAGTAAAAATAAAGCTATAGGGGGAGGGTATAGCTCAAGTGGTAGAGTACATGCTTAGCATACATGAGGTCCTGGTTCAATCCCCAGTACCTCCTACAAATAGAAATAAATAACTAAACCTAATTATCCCCCTCATAAAACAAACAAACAAAAAATGAAGCTATAGCTCTATCTTTATTAGCAGGGTATGGCAGATTTTAAAAACATATCACAACCAGTAACTTCATTTAAAAAATTAAAATTAAAAAAAAGTATCACAAAATAGTATTATAAAGTGAGCTTGTAAAAAATGTATATACACTTAGAAAAAGGTTGGATAAAACTAAAATGTAAAAATAATTACCTTTGGATGGTGGGATTATAGAAGACTTTCTTTATTATATTTTATTTTTGCAATAAACATACTGTACTTTTATTTAGGGAAAAAAGACTCTTATATTTAGGGTAGAGGGGAAAGTCCTTAATAAGATAATATGATTTTATGGATCCAAATGCCAAAGGCGATTTTTGTTTTTAAAACAGCAGCAGCCTGAAAGGATTAAATAAACTTCTAGGAAGAGATAATGGTTGGGAGAAAAGATTATTATTTTTGTGGTTTTGTTTATTATTGATAACTTGTATGCTTCAATTTAACAAATTATAATAACAACAAAAACAACAACAACAAAACGAAACTGAAGAGGCATCAGCCAGGAGTCAGAATCCCCCAGAGGGATCAAATGTGTGTAAACACTTTGAAAAGTATCAAGTGTCTCGAGACACCTCACAATTGAACTAAAGCATTTATTGACTGCCCAATACAAGTAGCAGTAATGTGTTGTGTCTTACAATTTACAAAAATATTTTCAAATTATATTGATTCATTTTTCCCTCACCCACCATGAGCTTGTGAACCATGAAGGCATTATACATAGTGGTTAAAAGTGTTAGTTTCTGGCACTAGACTGCCTAGGTTTAAACTTGCTCTTCCTTTCTTTGTTCTGTGGCCTACAGCAAGTTATCTAACATCTCTGAGCATTTCTGAACCTCAGTGTACCCACCTGTAAAATGGAATCAATAGCTTCATTGTCGTAGGCTGATGTACTCATTAAATGAGCTGATACATTTAAAGTACTTAGAAACAGCAGCTGGCATAGAGCAAAGACTTAATCAATATTAGCTCTCTTTAAGATAAATATTATCATACCTATTTGAGATATGAGGAAACAGAAGCTCAGGGAAATCAAATAATTTGTTGTGTCATACAGCAGAGACCAGATTCAAATCTAGATTTGCCAACTTTGGATATATTTTTTAGTCTGTATAGTAATCATTCAATGAATGTGCTGCCTGAGTCTTTCCACTGACACCACACTGCCGTGGGTGCACAGAATTTGTAATAGACATTTCAAAAGAGACAGTCCTTACCCTCCAGATATTTATAATCTCATTGAGGAAAACTGGATTTTTTTTATTCCATAAAAATATCAGTGATATTATTACTAAGCAGAAAAGTCCTAGTTCCCAAAAAAGCAGAAAAATGAGAGGCTACTGGGTGCCAAAGCAGTGAAAGAAGGCTTTTGGAAGACATGGCATGTCAGTTGGAAGCTGTGGTACTAGAAGGGGACCCTCTCTCTTGGACTTAGATGCAGCAGGGTTTTTAAATGACTCAGTATTGTAGCTGAAGCCATATGACCTTTACAGCAGATGAGGAAAGCTTTCTCTACAGATAAGTGGTCAGCTTCTTTTACAAGGAATTCTTCTTGCTTCTCCATGTGCCAGAGACCTCAGCCTAGAAAGAAGACTGAAGAGAGGACGCAACCTTGTAGGAAATACAATGACGTGAGTCAAAGAGGCAGCGCCACTGGTCTGTTTGGTATCGTTTGAGTCACTCGAATCTATAAATAAGCCTGCAAGTCGCAGTGAAATTAGTCCCTCTGTTGTTTATGTAATATTTTCACAAAAAGCATTTTTACAACTCTTTTAAGGGTGGTCCCTAATCACAATTTATCCTGGCCTGAGAAAAGATTTTAGGAATCAATCCTATAGTTATGACAAAAGCCAGAAATGATGTAAAAATTAGTATTCCAACAGCCAACTCCATACATTCTTTGACCTCCTACCAAAAGCATTAGGAAATCTGCTGTATGTTCCTTCAAAGTAAAGACCAAAGCCTGGAGAATACAAGGCTCAGCCAAGCTTCCTTTTAGCTCTTCAGAGATTTTTTTTTAAGGGGAGGGGGAGCGGGGAGGTGGGGGGTTGAAAGCAGTCAAAAGATACAAATTTCCAGTTATAAGATGAATCAGTACTAGAGATGTTATTTACAACATGATAATAAAGGTTGTTAAGAGAATAATCCTAACAGTTCTCATCACAAGAAAAAAATTAATTTTGTATCTATATGAGGATGGATGTTCACTAAACTTACTGTGATCATCACTTCATGATGTATGTAAATCAAATCCTTACACTGTATACCTTAATCTTATACAGTACTTATGTCAATTATAACCCAACAGTTTGGTGCAGCCATTGTGGAAAACAGTACAAAGAAAAATGGTTTTGTTTTCCCTTAGGTGCATAGCCCCATCCCTGTTCCTCTAAAATCAGTTAGTTCTACAAGTTGCTTTAACATTAGCCTGTGAAGTCCAAGAAGTGTTAGGACATCCACAGTAACTGGGGCAGCCAGTTCCTGGTACCCAGTTCAGAGAATGCCAGACTCCTCAGCCAAGCCACTCACACACTCCAGAGGACAATCATGGACTCACACAGGTGCCAGGGTGAGGCACCTTATCTGGAGAGATTGACAGAGAACCATAAACTTTAAGAGATGGAACGAGTTGTAAGTTGAAAAACTGTGAACCCACACACAGGTGGCCATATTATAATTTGTGCCAGGAGCCCTGATTGCCAAACGGTCAGTCCAGGACTAAGGAGTTATGTGATTTTCATCAACATTTGAAGTCTCCAGTTAAGACCTTGAAAATCAACTTCCTCAGAACTGTACGGGTCAATGGATAGGGTCGCATGAAGTTTTACAACAGGAAATCAGGCAGTATAAAATTATCAAAACCAATATTGGCTCTTGGAGATTCTGGCTTTGGAGAAGTTTGGGGGTTGAGTCCTGCACCTGTTCACTTCTAAATGTAATTAAAAGTCACAGCAGAACAGTCCTCCAGAAAAAAAATACCAGCCTCAAAGAAAGTAGGCTACAATTGCTTCTAAGAGCGCAGCATATAAGATGTTTGGAAAACTGGACAATTCCCCTGTTATGCAAATGGTGGTGGTGGTTACATTTGGTTGGCAATCTTCTTCAAGGGCAATCCGGACTTTTTAAAAGGGCACAATTTTTCAAAGCATGTGCCAGGATAAACTAGTGTGGTAGTGGTTAGAAAACATGTTTTGTGTTTGTCAAGAGGTTGATCAAAGACTACAGTTCTATTTTCTCATGAATTCATCATAAAAACACATCAACTATCAGCTAAATGTTTGCAAATATGCCCTGGTCTTAAAAAAGACTTCACAAAGATCATTTTATCATTCAAAAGGCTCATTTAGAAATATATTCTAGCACTACTTGTCCCATTCCAGATTCAGTTTCCCTAATCAGCCTGACCTGTCTCTCAGGAGGAAGGGATGAGAAATAAGGGGCTGGAGGTGGCACAGGTGAAGGCCCTGGTGCTAATACTGGCAATGCCACAACTGGATCACCAGTTCCTGCTCCAGTTTCACCTCCACTGCCAAGAGCACCTTTCTTGACATCCTCGGCAAATCCCATACTGACCAGGTCGGCTGGGGCTTCAGCTTGAAGCCAAGAATCACATTGGCTGCTCAATTTACTACACGTTTGTTTGTTGCATACCTACTACTCGCCAATCACTCTCAGAACCCCGGGGTAAGAAACAAGAGAGCAAGGAGGCATGGTTTCCACCCTTATGAAGCTTAGAGTCTAGTGTAAGTCAATGACAGTTACAGCAAACTTCAGGTTTTCTGGCCCACATACTTCTTTCTCTGTTTCAGTGACTATGTTTTGAGTGCTTATGAGGTCAGACACTGCGATGCACTGGTGATTAGGCCTAAATATCCATAGATATGTCTGCAAGAAAGCTTATCATACTGTAGCAGTGGGAAACTTTGGATTTATTCGTTCATTTGACAAAATTTATTGACCTAAACTTAATGTAAACCAGGCACAGTGCTGGGGGTGCCACAGTGAACAAAACAGACAAAAGTCCCTGTACTCGTGGAGCTGGTATTGCAGTAGGAGAGACAGGTAGGAAACAAGATCACTAAGATTGCTAAGGGTGTTAGAGATTAGAGCAACAGAGAAAAAATATAAAGCAGAGAAAAGGAAAGAGAAGGTAGCTGGGAACGGCCTCTCAGGGAAGAGAACACTCAAGGACAGACCTGAAGGAAGTGAGGGAGGGACTAGGCAGACAGCTAGAGAACAGAGTCCCGGAAGTACAAAGGTCCTGAGGTGGAAACCAGCGTGTGTTTGAAGAAGCGTGGGGAGGCCACTGTGGCTGAGGCAGAGTAAACAAAAGGAGAGCAGAGGGAATGAGGCCAGGGAGAAGAGGTGAGAGTTGGTGTGGGCGGCCTCCTCAGTCATAGGAAAGCCATCCCCTGTCATTCTAAGGGAAATAAAAAGCCATTGGATAGTTTCAAAAGCAGAGGTGGTAATGATCTGACCTAGGTACTAACCAGGTCACTGCTACACTGAACATCAGTTACTGGGGAAGAGGAGGAGAAAAAGGAAAACCAGCGAGGAGGGTATTGCAGTCACGCAGGCCAGAGATTACTATAGGTTAGATCAGGTATTGTCAGCGTTCTACCGACTTGGATTCTTGGACTCTTTAATTAATAGAAATTGATAAGCAGCCAGACAAGAAATTAAGGCAAGGCTTTATTGGGACTGGTGTTGCAGCACAAAAGAATGAAAACAAGTAACAGGTTCCCTTGCTCCCTGAGGGAGGTGGGGTGGGTGTGTGTGTGGTTCCTTAAATGGGGTGAGGGTAGGGGCTGATCCGTGGGTCAAGCCAGAGGTGGTATGCCCATCCCCTTGTTGATGCATGTGCAGGGATCACACACAGTACCCTGCTTTTCCCCCCAACACCCCAGTAGTAGCAGTTGGGTTTTGATCTTGTTGTATCTTGTTGCTCATAATTTGTCCCAACTATACATGCACAAGTTACTGTTAGTCTCTTATATGTTTTTGCTCAAGGAGACGTTTGCCCAGGTGCAATGAAGGGCGCCCAGGGCCCAGGTCCCAGCCTGTCTCAAGTGGAGATGATGAGAAGTGGCAGAATTCTGGAAGGTAGAGTAACCAGGATTTGGTGATTATCAGTTGGGCTAGCGGTTGAGAGAAAGGGAAGAGTGAAGGAAGATATCAAGATTTTTCCCTAGCATAGAATTACCATTAACTATAGAATGAGTAGATTCTTGGAAGGGGTGAGGGTACTTTTGGACATGTTAACATTTGAGATGCCTCTGAAACATCCAAGTGAAGATATCAAGAAGCCAGAAGAGTACATCAGCCTGGAGTCCTTAGCCATGTCATTAGCTAAGCCTGACATAAAGATGGGATGGAAACCCACAATGTTAGATGAAATCACCTAGGGAATAGGGAAGAAGAAGAGGTCCAGAAACTGAGCCCTTGGGCACATCTCTGGTGGCATTTCATGTGGCTTTTACTTCTTCATAGTCCTTTTCTATATTGTCTAAATTTTTACAATGTGTTATTTTTCAACAAACCCTACAATTCTTTGGAAGAGAGAAAAAAAAAAGTCAAAGAGTCCCTTTCAGGAAACCATGAGGAGCAAAGCATCAGAAAAGACATGTGTGCTCCCTAACCACAATCCAATATGGTACATGCTGCCAATTCAAAGGCATTAGGGAGAAATTTCTCTTGCCCTGAATCAGTTCATGACCTCCTTTTGGAAGCTTAATCCATCCTCTGTGATAACAATGATGAGGATGAAAAGCAAAACTTGATTATGTTTGCTATGTGCCAGGCATTGCATTTAAGTTCCTTATATGTATTAGCTCACTTCATCACCTCAAGAAACTTATGAGATTTGTTAATAACTCTTATTAGCCTCCTTCTTACAGTCCAGAGAGTTGAGACTTTTAGAAGGTAAGTCATTTGCCTGAAGTCTCACAGTTAATAAATGGTGGAGCTAGGATCTGAACGTGGGTTGTTTCACTACTGAACTTACACTCTGAACCAAGGCTAAATGATAGTGCCTTGTGCTTTCATTCCAAGAGCTCTTTATTAAAATGCAAAACAACCCCAGGATAAAGCTGCAATCTTAAGAACTAAAAATGTTTTATACACTTCTAGGTATAACACTTTAGGTACTGACATCTTTGCTTTCCACTCTATTGTTAACAACTTAAAAGGGTCATCTGCTAGGAAAAATATGTGAGTTGAGAAAAGGTGCAAATGTCACTTGTTTATAATCCTGCCAGAGCTACTCTGAAAGTCATATTCCTAAAAAAAAACAAAAAACAAAAACAACAACAAAAAAACAAACAAAAAAAACCTTTTGGTGCACAGTAAAAAATCTCAGCTTTATGTCAATTCTCCCTTCTTGAAAGTACTCACAGTAAGCTTGCTTTAGATTAAATGGCACACTACAGTTTTTAGCAATTTCTATCAGGTACTGTTCCACTAGAATCTGGGGTTCACATTCAATTTACACATTAGCTGCAAAATAAGGAACATAATAAGTTTGGTCATACACATACCTACAGAACAAAAAACAAAAAGAGTTTAAGAGGCCTTTCACTTTTGAATAATTGTTCTTCATTTTTCTAGTCTCTGTTATGTAAGATGTATAATTTTTAAAAGATGTATAATTTAGCAACAACAAGGAAGGGCCCAGCTTATATCTTAAGAGAGCCCTATCCTGGAGTGAAGGAACCAAGTAGAATAAGAGGAAGAAAATACACATAAGAAAAAATATTTTTAATCAAGAATTCTGATTTTATGATAAGTGTTTTGAATTATGTCAGAGATAATAGTCAACATATTCAGCAAGGAGCACTACCCAATCAGAATGGACACCCTGAATGATAACGTCCACCAGCCTGAAACAACTACTGAGGCCACATTCCTGTGTCCCAGCTGAATGTCAGTCCTGAATTATGTATGTGGTGATGATGTAAGATGTTCAAAAGTTGAAACTTCTAAGTTGGATTAACTGTCTTCATAAAACTAGGCCAGTTACATTTAGGAAAATGTATGCTTTCTTCAGAAAGAGATCAGCTCAGTTTTCTTGACTCTAGCTTTTTGATAAAGATCTGAGTTCTCTAGTCCAAAATCTTTATTCAAAGTTGCTCTGCCTCCAATGCAAAACTTACTTCTAAACATCTTTCAGTCTGCAGAAAATTATATGTTCTGAGTTAGCTCATACTTGCTTTTCCCGGACTTCTTAGTTTAGGAAAAAATGTGTGTCTCTGGAAATGGTACTACCTGAGAGATGACAGTTCCAATCTCACTGGTTTGACACAGCTGACCATCTTCTCAGAGGTACTTTTCACCCAGCTGATTAGATACCTGCAGCAAACCATCACCAAGGAAGAAAGAAAAGCAAAAATTCATCAAGTCACAGCAACTTTGCTTTAGATGAAGAACCACCAAAGCAGCAAAAATCACTTTCGTGTTAACCTCACTGGTAACACTAGTGATACCCTCACCTACAGTCATGGCACAGGCCGTGACTCTCTTTGCAACTTTTTTTTTTTTTTTGTCTCTGTTTCCAACTTTTCTACAAATCTATACTGTATTTTTACAGCTCAGGGGGGGGAAAAGACAACTGTTTGGTTTTAAAAAGGGCCTTTGGACTGACATATTCTTATCAAGCAGGGCGAATTCTCTCTATTAAGTAGAGAGAGAGTTTGTTGTGGCCTGGATCAAGCTAACCCATTGACACAGTCCCAACAAGTTAGAGCCCACCCACCCCACCACTAGTGGCAGGGATGTCTTATTGCTCCTTTGAGTCTGACAAATGATGCCAGTTCAGCAGGTCTCACTTTGTGGCCTGGATCAAGCTAACCCGAGCCAGCAGCAGGTCACAGCACAGCTCCAGGATCTCCATGGCCTCCACGAGGTAGTCTTCTCGGATAATTTGCTCCACTCGGACCCAAGCTCGTTCATCTTTCCCAGCAGCCAGATGGTCAGTCACCTCCTTCCTTGTTTTCTGGGCCTGCTGGACTGCCACACAAAGAACACATATAGAATGATTAGCAGGCAAAGAGGAGTTTGTTGAATAAAAAGGTGCACATTACCAGATAGTATGAGATAATGTTTTTATAAAAACAAACAAAAATACACGTGATATAGCATATATGCATAAAGTTATCAGTGTTTCCAACTAGGTTGGTCGTTCTCAAAGTGTCATCCCTAGATCAGCAACAGCAGCAGCATCTGGGAACTTGCTAGAAATGCAGATTCTTGGGCCCACCCCAGAAATACTAAATCAGAAACTGGAAGTGGAGCCCAATGATCTGTGTTTGAACAAGGCCTCCGGATTCTGATGACTGTTACAACGGGTTACTGCTCTGGCGGGGTCCTTCAACAGGTGATCTTTATTTTACCCTTTCAGCTTACCTTTGTGTTCTAAAATGTTCCATAGTGAATATTTATTATTTTTGTAACAAGGAGATTAGTTATTTAAAAAAAGAGAGTGCATGTCATGGTTTGCATTGAAAAAATGTTTTCATATATACAGTTCCATTTGATCTGATTAACATCTGTGTGAGATTTGTATGTCATTTGAATTTTACAGCTGAGGAAAAGAGATTTTGAGAGGTTATTTGGCTTGCTCATATTCACATGATTAGAAGTAACTGGTTAAATTGGAACTCAAGGCCAAATCTTCAGGCTGCAAATTCCTATGCTTTTCCCCACATTATGCCATGGAATAAACAAGTAGAATCATGCTGGAGACATAACCAATGTAACCTGTGGCAGGCTAATCCACTGCAATAAGGAAAGTCTTACTCCCTTGAGTTCTCAACTGATGACTGAGCCTGGGGAAATAGGCTTTTCACAAGTCAGGAAAACCTGAGCCTCCAAATTATGTCTGTCCGACACCATACCCTAAAAGCAATGCTCACCTTCTGATCATGAATAGAGTTGCTCTGTCCTTGCAAAAAATCTTGACATGAGACTGAATTTGAATCTGAAATAAATGCAAAGCTCAGTGCTTGGAAGGTTGCTTAGCTAAGTCCAAAGTAGGAAAATGGTCTTTGTACATCTGAAAAGGTTTGAGTAGATAAGAGTTCTCCATTTTGGTGGCAAGAAGTCCAGTAATTTGGACTTAACATTACATTTTAGTGTTTGTATAGTTTGTGTTACAAATAGAACCCTGGAGTGACAGAAGGTCAAGATTATTATATCCCTTTCAAAAGGAGTATTTTTAGGTAAGCCAGGGCTCGTTTGCTTTATTTATCTCAAACTACTCAGGCAGTCCACGTTTAAATTTCTTCATTTGTAAGAAGAGGATAAAATTTATCTGAATAATATGTATCACTCATTGTCAGGATCAAATAAAACAACATGTGGGCATGCAGTTTAAAATTCACAAATTCTGTATACGCCATCAATGTCATCCTCTTTGTTCCTGGTGATAATAATGGGTTTCCCTAAATTTCATTTATTTTGGTTCCTTAGGTCTCTATTATCTAACTAATGCCCAAGCACCCTCTGCAAGACTTGGCTAAAGAATGCCCCAAAGTCAGTTTGGAAGTTTGAACAACATCTGCCTCTCTACGACTGTAATCTAGTTGATTATAATTATTCAATACTAAATACTGCTATTTACGGAACACTCAGAAAATTGCACTTAGATGCAATATTAATATCACTGGAACTCTCCTCATCCTCAGTGATCATCAGTTTCTCAGTTTATTGAGAGGTTAATAGCCCATGTGACTCACTGGAATAAGGAAAGAGCAAAAGGCAACATTAAATAAGTTAGACTTCAAGAAAGAAGACAGCATGCATCAGCTACTACTCCTACTCCTTGGTGTAACACTACTTGAGCTGTTGCTTGATTGAAGAAATAGGATTTTGTGTGTGTGTTTGAAAAAAGCTAAAGCAGCTCTCCCAGAAAAATTTGCCCAGGAGCTCAAACGTAATACCTACTGCACATCTGGAAAGGTTTGACTAAATTTCTCTATTTTGGTGGTGAGAAGTCCAGTAATCTGGACTTAACATTACATTTTAAATCTTTGGAAACTTTTTTCCTAATTAAACTGTTTATTTTGAGGTAATTACAGATTCACATGCAGTTTGTAAAAAGTAATAAAGAAGCACCCAGGGTACCCTTTACTCAGTTTTCTCTGATGGTAAAATCTTGCAAAATCAAGATATTGCTATTGACACAGGCAAGATACAGAACAGTGTTTGGAAACTTTTAAATGATTTGATCACTATAATAATCATTCCCAAGTTGCCACAAGTCAAAAACATTTCCTTAAATTCCAGAGTTGCTCAGTTAGGTCTTAAGAGATATGTCACCTCATGTGGGTGGGGGGTGGTAGGTGGCATGGAAGAATGCACAGTGACCTGAGAAGCAGCTTGCTGTACTGTCTGGAGCATTTACTCACTTTTCTCTTTTTTTCCGGTAATTTTAGGTGATTGAAAACCATTACAAGTTGACGCGAAGGGGATCAGCTTTGAAGGCAGAGCTGAATATGATTTTACAAAGGGCACAGCGACTCACAAATCACCTTGCTGAGCAAGTTTCTCAGCCAAAGAGAGAGTTATCTAAGGCTCTAATTTTTCCATATCCACTTTATTCATTCAACAAACCCTGTGTAAGGAATTCCTGGCTGCTCAGTACTGGCCTGAATGCACTTGCTTCTCTGTGGACCAATTCCCCAGATATGACTCTTTCAATTCAAGTAAGGGTTAGATTTTCTTGTTTATTCTAATTGTCAGTGTTTTTACTGCAACTTTTGAGAGTTCTGCAGGAAGTCTCTGACAAAAATGAAAGCCTTTGGCAAGTGTCTGAGGAAGTAGACAATAGAGGGAGATTCCCCTCCCTCAAGGACATATTAGTCACTTACAGAGAAATAATATGACCTCCTTCTAAATAAAATATTAATTTGAAAGGGGAATCTCCATTGGAATCTGGAGAGGTTGTGTAACATTAAAAGCAAATGGAAATAAGAACGCGAATGGTTCAGAGAAGTAAAGAAAACAGAAGCTCGAAAATTGCACATTCCTACATTTGGGCATCTAGAAAAGCTTTTGAAAAATAATCTAATACCAGGTACCAACACATCTGTAGGGAAAGCTAAATAAGCTGTTTCTATAATTTCAATGTATCCTTGAGATTAGTTGTTGTTGTTTCTAGTATTGGATATGGAGATAAAAGTTCCTTCCCCAGAATGACACCTTGACATGCAGAAGCATACAAGCAGGAAGACATGGCAATATAGGAAAAGCCACCTACTCCTCTGGTTATGACACACATGCTTTCCCAACTTATCAGTACTTCTCTGTGGTTTGATCCCTTAATGTCAGAAAGAGTTGGGATGGTTGTCTGAGTTTACTCTGCCTGAACTACAGGTCTAGAAAAATCACCAACCAGGAACTAAGTAAACACTGAGAGCTGTTTTGAAACTCCTGCCTGCTTTTAGGAAAAACAGTGTGGCACGGTTTTTCCTTGTAATATATTTCCTACTAACAGAGTAGTTCAAGCTCTCTCATCACAGAAATTCAATCTACACATATCAAAGGCATTTAATAGGAATCCATGGAAAGGGAACAGATGGCAGTTTAACTTTTCAGTCCCCAAATACCCCATACCTTAAAAATTCTCTTTTCATTTCATCAGTTCTTAAAACTCCGCGGGAATTTAAGAAAAACTCAGCAAAAGAAAACGAAAGGTTTTCAGATAAGATTGAAAACAGATAACTAACAAATAGACAAAATAGAGGAGAGTAGAAATGAGGAAATGGGAGGAAAAGAGTTAGCAAAGGAAAGTCTCCCAGTTTGGGATATCTTTGTGAAATTTCATTCAACAACTATCTATTAAGCCAGTCACAATATTTAGAACTCTGGGCTTACTTGATATAAATAACTTAAATAGAGCATTATGCAGATTCCAGAGACTAATACAGATTTTTAGAGAAATGAGGAAACTTTTGGTTATTTGGAAACTTAAATCTAAAAACTCTATTAGTCTACTTATCACTAACATTCTTGTCAAACTGTCACTACTGGGCTTCCTACCGTCAATATGTACCACTAAAGAAATGAGGATTGCTTGGGGTAAAGAGTTCTAGAAAAGGATACAGCAGACATGACCCACCCTTTTGGGACAGCAGCACCAAACCAGGAAATCACCTGTTTCACCAATCAGAACATCCTTTTAAAAAAAAAATTAGACACGCCTTTGCACCACATTATTATGTTAATGACTGGTAGCCAAAAAACTGTTTGCAACTACTAGGGTTGGCTCTTTCAACTTTGCCTGAAAATCAGGTCTCTGGGTGCATATCTTGATCTGGGAGAAATGGACTATCCTTGAATACACTTGGATAGTCCAAAAGTCTCTATCTTGGCAGTTTTAATGCCAGTTGAGTGACCTAAGCAACAAACCAGAAAACATTCTGCTAGTTAGCATTAAAATGGAATCACTGAGCGACCACAGGACTTCCTTCTTGGCCAAACTGAAAGCGAAGACAACCGTCATGAATCATATTAATATTCACAAAGCAAAGCCCTCTCTTGATTTAGATGGCTACAAATCAGTAGTGTTTTCCTATGTTTTACCCACTGGTGCAAGGTGTGTGTGAGAGTGTGTGTGCGTGTGTGTGTGGTGTTCAATAATTTTGATAATTCTTTATGTCCATCTGGGGAGAAAAATCAAAGTTGAGATCTAAGGTTTCCCTAGAAAGAATCTTAGCAATCATACACTTTATTTGTATTTTAACTTACTCATTTTAATGTTTCTAAGGTAACATTCTCATAAAAATTCCAAACAATAGCATAAGTCGCTTCTGTTCCTTTTGGCCATCACCCGATTCCACCTTCCTTCCCTGAGATAACCAACTAGTTAACACTAGTTGTCACATAGCTTTCCACTCTTTTTCTGTACAAATACATAAATACATGCAACTATAACATTATATGTTTTTTACCATTAAACACGTGATCTCACACTGTACGTATTTGCTTTTTTTTTTTTTTTTCACTTAAAATGTTTTGAGAGCTCTTCGATCTACATTTTACACCCATCCCTTCATCTGGTTCAAGCTCCTCATTTTGCAGAAATGGAAACCCAAGTCTAAAGTAGTAAAATGATTTTCCAAAGGCTGGAGAGCTAGAGCCCAGCCAGAAGTACTTTCAAAATCAAACAAAAATCAATTACTATGTATTGAACAAAATCTGCACAAACTGAAAAGGGAAAAACCCACTGTCTCCAACAGTTCATTTTTCTCTGTTTAGTTTTGTATGCAGGAAGTTTTAACATAGACAAAAGCACAAATTCAACTGGGGTTCATTTTTTCCACTTAATCAGATATTCATATTACTATAAAGTCGACTAGGTAATTGGCAATGAATGGTCAAGCCCTATTCTCACTAAACTAAGCTGCTTCACCATTGTACTAAACACCTTCCTCTCATTCCTCACAGGCTTTCAAGTCGCTAGCTTCACCTGCCCCTAGATTCTGGGTCCGCCCATTCTCATCCCCCTCTGAGCCATTTCTCAACTCTTAAAAAGCCCCCATCTCCACCCTGGGTCTCTAGAGGGAATCTCCTTACGCTCCGTGGCCGGGGTCGCCTCTGGGTTCCCCGAGGTTCCCAAGAGGAAGCTTCACAAGTGAGGCCCCGAAGTCCAGGAAAAGAGGGTCTCTGATGGCCACGCGTCAGGGCTCTGTTTGGGTAACCCCAGAATTTACTGGAGAGATTGCAGGGTCATTGTGGGGTCAGGGTGAGGGGCTGGGCCCAGCCCTATTCACGTCGGCCCCAGAGGGAGGAGTTCGTTTTCCCACCACAGGGGGCGCTGTGGGTGACCGGCGGGTAGCCAGCCCCTTCCCATCTTGGGTACTCCTGGGCGTAGCTATTCGGCCCCGGCCGTGACGTAATCTTCCCGCGCCGGGGGTGGTACGCGCTTGACGCCATCTTCGGGCGCCCGGCTTGGGGGGCGCTGGGTGTGGGGCGGCTCCGGGGCCGGGGATGGCGGCGCCCGCGGTTGCGGCGGCTCCGGGACGAGCGGGAGGAGCCCGGAGAGCGACGTGAGATGGGCCGGTGAGTGTCGCCGGGATTGGGGGCCGCCGAGTCAGACTCACTGAAGCCAAGCAGGCCTGGGCTCCGAGCTCTGGAGGAAGTGGCCCCCCGGAGCCCGTTGCTCCGCTGAACGAGGGAGCGAAAGAGGCCGCGCCTAGACCCTCTATCTCTTCTCACCGGCTTGGCCCAGAGAGTGGCCTCAGGCTCCTTCGCCCCCGCGGCTGTGTCCTCGCGGGCCGGGGTGTCCGACTCCCCCGGGCGGGAAAGGGCCCCCAAACAAGGAAGCATCGCCTGCGGGGCCTCGCTCATGCCCCTCTGCTTGAAAGATCGACCTCCTACTCTCTAAACGAGGAATTCCCAATTTCGGGCCCTACTCCTGTTGGGGCAAGGATTGCGGGATCACGGAAAGCCATTATCCCTAGTCTCTTCTAAGCTCCTCTTTCTGGCGGGCGCACCTCTCGCCCTCAGCGCATTCGGGACTCCAGCTGGGTTCAACCTCTTGATCCCGGGCTCTGATGGCAGCGCTAGCAGCTCTCCGGAATTGTAACCGTTCTCTGTTAGCTCTGTTGGGGTCACAAACTGCTTCTTCTCCTGGAGAAATCCTCATTGAGCTCCTCCAGAGGCCGAGGTTAAGATTTCCGAAATGTGTTTTGCGTTGTAGGAACCTAGTGCACAGGTTTGGCTCTTTGTTGTCATTCCCGCAGACCTTTTGCCTCTTTCAGTCCTTTTATTATCCTGTGATTGGCTAACCTCTCAGTGACCTAGACTCAGTTTTTCTTTAATGTTTTAGTTGCAAGGAGCAAGGATCATTCTGGGATTGAAAATGTGACCCCAGTTACTGTTGGGAGTGAGGGAGAAAGCTAACTGCTTTTCAGTTACTGGAACTGCTGGCAAAGAAGGGATGCACAACTTGTGCCCACTCTGTAAATCTGTGTTTATGGGACCAAGAATTTGGCTTTCCACCTTGTTTTTCTGTCTTGTCACTTTTTTTTGTACATTCACACCTTGCTGATCTTGAGAGAAACAATCTTTTCATTTGGTTTGAGGCTTGCAGTGTTCTAGAGGACTGATACACCACAGTGGGTAGTTTCTCCCAGCATTGGTCAGTGCAACTTTTTGTTTTCAGAGGTTAAGGCTCTGTTCTGTGCCAAATGTTTCTGGTGTGTGTAGATTCCGATATTGACAGTTTAGCATGAGTTTTGTTTTTCCATTGGTAGCTTTGTAAGGACAAAGTAGTGCTTTCAGTTTCTGTCACACCTGATTTAGCACATGATACAGAGCTGCCACTTAGAAGATTTTACACACACACACACAAACAGGAGCCTGTTTTTGTTGTTGTTGTTTTTTCCCCTGGAAGTCTGTTAATAAGGCTTCCCCTTGAGTGACTCCCCTTGACCTCTTTTTCTGCCCCAGAAACAAATAATCGTTTTTTTTCCTCTAGTGCTGCTTTTCTCATTTAAATAACCTCCACATCTGTGTTTTAATCAGTCCTGAATAAAAGTGAAATCTGTAAGGTTGATTTTTCGTGCTTCTCTGTTCACCTGGGGACAGTGTTGAGTCTTCATTTTTATTTGTGCATTTACCTGAAATTGGGATTGGAAGTAAATTTATTAGTCTTTGGGGAATAGGTACAGGTAGAGAATGAAGAATGCGATGTAAGGAAAACAATGAAGTTTGACACATAAAAAATTTTTCCAGACACAACATTGTAAACTGACTATACTTCAATAAAAATATATTTTAAAAAAATTTTTTTCCTGAGATGTATTCCTACAAATTAGAGCTTAAGATAGGGTTTTTTCTCTGTTCAGCTGCCTGGGTACCCTGGATAAATGTGCTGTTATTTCTGGAGAACAGGATGAGGGGGGGACTCCTGGACTTCAATGTCTTTGTGGTTTTGGAATTACCTTTTTTGATTATCCTGGGGAAGGTCAGAAGCTAGGCTTCTGCTTACTGTATTCCTATTCCTTCTAGGCTCCCAAACCAGTGGGGAGGACACTGCTTCTTAATACAGCTGCTCAGAATCACCACCGGAAGCTCAGGTAATAAAGGCATTTTGGATACCTTGTTGCAGAGAAATATCTGAAATTCAACCCTGGAAAAACAGAACAGAGTGTAATAGCATAGAAATCTCTTTTCAGATCCAAAGAACTGAAACCTGATTGGAAGAAATAGGTGACATATTTCATATTCACTGAAGTGTTCAGACCAAAAAGATACTTTATGACAATGGATAAAAGCAAATGGATGAAAGGTGACAGTGAAGGAAAGGGGACAGAGAACTTTCTTATGAATCATACAGACTAAGATGGCAGTAAACAGGTTTGTTTGGAGAAGTGGAATGAGAATTTTAAGAAGTAGTACCTAGAGCAGACCTACAATGGAAAAGGAGCCACTGGCAAAGAAAAACACAAAGGAGAAAAGAAAGGGAATGAGTGAAGAAGGCAAATTAAAGGTGATCAGTGAGAAAAAAAGAAGTCTTGCCGGACTAGCGAACACAAAGTTTATGTGAGGTCGGAAGAGTTTTGTTGCTCTTTGAGGAGGAGGAGAAACAAATAAATTGTAGAAAACACTAATACAGTCACTCTCTCCTAGTGCCCAAGTTTGAATGTAGTATTTCATGGGGCGAAGAAGATACTGATTTTCGTAATATGTTTAGGGAACAAGGTTTATAAAAACAAGACAAGCAGACCTCAGGACCTATTGACACCTTGGTCCTTGAGGTAGTGGTAATAGGAGGCAAAGGAGTTTAGCTAGGCCTGGGGTGGGGAGGATGTGGATAGGTGAGATCATAACCCAAATTAGGCTGGGGAAGAGAATCAAGGATGAGGTCATACGCTCAGGAAAGAAGATAACACAGTAGTCTGGTACAAAAGAAAAAACTTAGGAAAAGGAGCTAGCAGCAAAGACTATGTGTTCAAATCCCCCTTGGGGAGAAGGCTTAGAATAGTTAAGCTTCCCATCACTGGCACAACTAATCATGAAACTGTTGGTCTTTTGGGGGTTGTGGAATCCACAGGTTATTTATGAATTGTTGAGTGCTTGTCCTTGTAGCTCTTTGTGGTTTCCGTGATTCTTTCTTTCATGTCCTAGGCTGGATAAGTGAGACGGTAGCATCCTTGTCTGCCCCTTTCTCATTCCTCTTTTTGCCCCAGCATTCCCATTTGTTACATCTTCCTCCAGGGGCACAGTTCCTTACTCTTTCCTTTGACTTGGTTTATCCCTAGGTTACTTTTCTTTGCCTCTGATTTGTTCCCTAGCAGATGTGGGCGCCCCAGCCAGCAGCAGAGAGGGGTGCAGGGGAGCCACAAAGAAGCCCCTTCTGATGCCCCA
Organism: Camelus dromedarius; assembly: GCF_036321535.1. Taxonomy (NCBI): domain Eukaryota; kingdom Metazoa; phylum Chordata; class Mammalia; order Artiodactyla; family Camelidae; genus Camelus; species Camelus dromedarius. The sequence goes on from NC_087444.1 coordinate 33,162,858, forward strand.
AGGAGCAAGCCAACCCCTTCCAGGAGGCTCCAGGAACACCACAAAGCAATATGAAACCTGTTCATGAGAGGAGTCAGGAATGCCTTCCACCAAAGAAACGAGACCTCCCCGTGACCAGCGAGGATATGGGGAGAACTACCAGCTGCTCAACTAACCACACACCCTCCAGTGATGCCTCTGAATGGTCCCGCGGGGTTGTGGTGGCCGGGCAGAGCCAGTCAGGAGCCAGAGTCAGCCTGGGGGGTGATGGAGCTGAGGCCATCACTGGTCTGACAGTGGACCAGTATGGCATGTTGTATAAGGTGGCTGTGCCACCTGCCACCTTCTCCCCAACTGGCCTCCCATCTGTGGTGAACATGAGCCCCTTGGCCCCCACATTTAATGTAGCGTCTTCACTGATTCAACATCCAGGAATCCACTATCCCCCAATCCACTATGCTCAGCTTCCGTCCACTTCTCTGCAGTTTATTGGGTCTCCTTATAGCCTTCCCTATGCTGTGCCACCTAATTTCCTACCGAGTCCCCTCCTTTCTCCTTCTGCCAACCTCGCCACCTCTCACCTTCCACACTTTGTGCCATATGCCTCGCTCCTGGCAGAAGGAGCCACTCCTCCCCCCCAGGCTTCCTCCCCGGCGCATTCATTCAACAAAGCCCCCTCTGCCACTTCCCCACCTGGGCAGTTGCCGCATCACTCGAGTACTCAGCCACTGGACCTTGCTCCAGGCCGGATGCCCATATATTATCAGATGTCCAGGCTTCCTGCTGGGTACACCTTGCATGAAACCCCAACAGCAGGTGCCAGCCCAGTTCTTACTCCTCAGGAGGGCCAGTCTGCTCTGGAGGCAGCTTCTGCCAATGGACAGAGACAGCGAGAGCGAAATTTAGTAAGACGGGAAAGTGAAGCCCTTGACTCCTCCAACAGCAAGGGTGAAGGCCAGGGACTGGTGCCAGTGGTAGAATGTGTGGTGGATGGACAGTTATTTTCAGGTTCTCAGTCTGCGCGGGTGGAGGTGGCAGTGCCAGCACATCGAGGGACCCCAGACACCGACCTCGAGGTCCAGCGGGTGGTTGGCGCTTTAGCTTCTCAGGACTATCATGTGGTGGCAGCTCAGAGAAAGGATGAGTCCAGCCCCCTCAACCTGTCCCATCATAACCCCGACCATCAGGGTGAAGGGCGAGGGTCAGCCAGGAACCCAGCAGAGATGGCCGAGAAAAATCAGGCCCGAGGGTTTTACCCTCAGTCCCATCAGGAACCCATGAAACATAGACCTTTACCCAAAGCAATGGTTGTAGCCAATGGCAACCTGGTGCCCACTGGAACTGACCCAGGCCTGCTGCCCATGGGCTCGGAGATCCTGGTGGCATCAAATTTGGACATGCAGGCCAGAACCACCTTCCCAGACAAGGAGTCAACGCCACCCCCCATTACCTCCTCCCACTTGCCCTCCCATTTCATGAAAGGCGCCATCATCCAGCTGGCTACAGGGGAGCTGAAACGGGTGGAGGACCTCCAGACCCAGGATTTTGTGCGCAGTGCCGAAGTGAGCGGGGGGCTGAAGATTGACTCTAGCACAGTCGTGGACATTCAGGAGAGCCAGTGGCCTGGATTTGTCATGCTGCATTTTGTGGTTGGTGAGCAGCAGAGCAAAGTGAGCATCGAGGTGCCCCCCGAGCACCCCTTCTTTGTATATGGCCAGGGTTGGTCCTCCTGCAGCCCTGGACGGACTGCACAGCTCTTCTCTCTGCCCTGCCATCGGCTACAGGTGGGAGATGTCTGCATCTCTATCAGTTTACAGAGCTTGAACAGTAACTCAGTTTCTCAGGCCAGCTGTGCTCCCCCAGGCCAGCTGGGTCTTCCCCAAGAAAGGCCTGAGAGGACAGTCTTGGGACCCCGAGAGCAATGTGACAGTGATGGGAAAAGCCAACCGTCAGGAGAGGGCTCCCGAATGGTAGAGCCCTCACAGCCGGAGCCTGGTGCTCAGGCCTGCTGGCCAGCCCCGAGCTTCCAAAGATACAGCATGCAAGGGGAGGAGGCACGGGCTGCGCTGCTCCGTCCCTCTTTCATTTCACAGGAGGTAAAGCTGTCCATCGAAGGGCGTTCCAATGCGGGAAAATGAACCTCTCCCAGACCCAGACTGGGGTTTACCCCAGAGCTGGGCCTCACCGTGAGCAGGCAGAGGATTTGCACATGCCGAGCAGGGAATGGCTCTCTTGGCAGTGAGGCTGGGGGGAAGAGGAGGCACGAAGGCAGCCTCCCAAGGCAGGGTCTGTTGCCCATTACCCCATGGCATCCTTTCAGGACAGCCCCAAAGGATGCTGTGACGGGCAGCAGCAGGCCTGGGCCAAGGAAGGAAGAGGTTGCATGCAGGATAAGAAACATTCCAAATATCTGGGCCTCCCTGTTCTTTCCTCCCCATCCCCAGCTCCTGCAAGGGGAGAGTCAGGCTTTGGGAGCAGGTGGCAGAGGGAGGGAGCAAAGAAAGAGCCAAAAATGATGATCCACAGCTTATAGTAGCAGTTCAACTGTCTGAAGTTTTTTCTTTCCTTTTTGTGATGGGAGGGCAGGAGGCCCCGTGGTTGGAAATAAGAGGGTTCCCACCCAGAACTCTTCTTTTGAGAGCTGTGCACTTTAAAGGGTGATTTTGTTACAGATGTCTGTGGCTGGGTTTGTGGGGGACTCTGCTTCATCCTCTGCTTCAGCCCTTTCCTGTCTCTCCCTACCGTTCCTCCCACAAGGCTTCTAGCACCAGAATAGAGCAGCCCCTCCAGGGTTCAGAGTGAAGTATTGCCTTGGCAGGGGCCCAGTTGGGGAACTATGGAAGAAAAATCCGATGGCTCTAGGCAGGGCTTCTGCAAAGGTAGCTGACCTAACAAAGCTCCTCCTACTCAGCATGCCAGACCCATGTTGAAATTATATGAATCTCTAGTTGGTAATGGTGACTTTTGAAAGAACCAGTGGACCCTTTTCCCCAGGTCCCTACAGCCCCTCCTCTGTCTTGTCTATGTTGTGCCTAAGTGCCTGCGCTGCCCCCACCCTTCTGCTGCCCTAACCTCTCTGCATGGTGTCTTGACCTGGGCCTAATTTGTAGCTGTGCTGCCTCTCCCCTTCTGCAAAACTAGTTTTGTCCACTCTGACCAAGACCTATAGTTTTTGGTGTGTAGGGGGCTCTCTGGTCTCCCTTTCAGTTATATTCTCTATTTGTAAAAACTCAGAATCATGTCCCCTCCTCTTCTGCAGCTGAACTGCTTGGTGGAGCAAGAAGGGAGCTATACCCTGAGTCAGGGCAAGTCCAGCTGAATGGGCAGTGCCCATCCTTCATTTTTACACAGTCCCTTTCCCAGCATTCCGGCTTCTCTAAGCTGTCCCCTCCCACAGCCAGCTCTGAGGTTCTGGGATAGTCTTGATAATGTTTCAATACCTGAAAAGTCTAGATTCATTGCATGGTGGAGTATTTCTCTATAAAGAGTATTTTCAATCTTAGTTGCATTTGCCCCCCTGTGTCTTAAGCCCACTTCTTCACAGCTTTTAGCGTCAGCTGGGACTGTGGGATTCCACTGGGTATTGAGAATGAGGCTCCCCCATCAGCTTTCAGGTGGGTGGGTGGGTTTTTTGTTTGTTTTTCGGGGGTCTTTCTTTAGACTCTTGAAGCAACTCAGGGTATTGTCCACTCAGCTCTCTGGTGAGGCTTCTCCCAGGGTATAACCCTGGCATTTCCTTTCGAGATGGACTGGCCAAGGCCTGTCATCACGAGTCCCAAACCTCTGAGATCTGATCTCTTCTCTGTCAAAGACTCTGCAAGTCTTGTGACCTCTCGCTCTTTCACTTCCTCCCCAGCTGCCAAATGGGGATAAATAATCTTACCTACCTCCTGGGGGGAGGGGAAGTTCTGAGAATGGAGTCATTCTTAGTGTTCAGGTGCTAAAGGTTGTTCTCCTGGGGGAACAAAATGACTGAGAATGGCTTGTTTGCTACAAGCCCTGCACTCCACTGTTCCATTCCTTGAGAACAGTTACCTGTCAGCGTTGAAAGGCCTGTCCAAAGGAAGCTGCTGACCTGACCACCAGTACTTAAGTCTCTGGTTCACCTCAGAACCAGACAGCAGCCCTGTCTGGTGAACACTCAACCATGTATGCATTTGGGATCATGTCCTCTCCCTTCTCTGTCCCCATTCTCTCTGAATGCTGCTTTCTCTGGCTTATTTCCTACAGTGGGGGCCTGTGGGGCTGAGTCTTGAGGAATCCTCTCAGATGATGGCCCTGGGAGAAAGCCTCATTTCTGGCTTTTCCGTAAACAACTCATTCCTAGTTTCTCCTACATGGGTTTCTCAGAAATCCTTCCTCATTAGGAAGGCTCATCAACTAAATTTGGTGACAGGCACACAGTAGGCACTCAAGAAATACCCACCGAGGATACTAACTGAGCTTCCTCCTTATGGGAGCAAACCTATATCTAACCAGATACAGACCAAGTAGTTTAAATCAAATAACCCTCCACTTCCCAGCCTGGTAAGTCCCACTTAATCCTGAAAAGAGAAAATCTTGTGCACCTTGGTAAATTGGGCCCTGAACTTCCTGCTGCTGTTCCTCTTCTGTCTCTTGCTGGTGAAGCAATTCCAGAAGCTCCCCTAATACTGTGCCATGCATATGTATTATGTTAATACTTGATTTTGCTGAGCTGCAGGGGTGTCTGGTAAAGTATGGTCTCCTAGGGAAAGAAGCTCTGTGCTTGAAATCTTGGTCAGAGCTATGGCATTTCCCTTACCTTTTTCCTCTTGTTCAGTCTTTTCTTCCAGGCATAAGGAATGAGAGTATGTGTCCATTCTTCCTTACAAAGATTTCCTAAGTTTTATTATAAGAGACCTAAGCAGTTTTGAGAGGGTAAGCATTTGGTGAGAAGCATTTAGGGAATCGACAATTGAAGAAGGCCAATTCCAGTGGTAGGACAGTCCCGAGTTTAGGGATAGAAAGGAAGACTGCTGAGTCTGGCACTAAACAGAAATGACTGTACCAATTTGGGAGTAGGGGAACCATGTAAAGGACAGGTAATACATCCGAATCTTGGATTACCATTCCTATCAAGACTAGTGTGCACAAAGGAGGCGGGGGTGGCGTGGCGGTGGGAAAGGGGAAACTGGGAGTTCAGAGCTGGGCACTTGTACCCAAGGGGAGGGACCTCAGTGGATCTGGACTGACCCTTCTACACTCTTGGTCCCAGGTGGTCGGAACGCCAAGGGCTTTGGTCTGTGCTGCTTTGCCACTGCTGCTGTCTGCTCTCTGTCTTGCCTGCTGCCCTTTGTAGCTCCCTGTCTTTCTATGTCTTTGGCCATATAGATGAAATCCAGGCTTTCTGTCCATTCTTACATGTGCAAGTGTTACATTATAGCTAAGTAGTGTTGAGTAGGGATAGTATGAAATGCTGCTGGTGGGCTGGTGAATCCAAAGGGATATGGCTTCAGTGCTTGTTGGGAGCCCTTTGGCTCCAAATATCTGACTCTCTTGAGAGAGAGACAAGCAGGTCCTATTAGTGGGTGTTTTCTGTGTGTTAACTTCTTTCCTTTGTGATATTTTGTATCCTGATTTAAAAACTAAATGATGGGGAACCAGGTTAGGGCCTGTGTCAGCATCCCAGGGAAGTTCATATGGCTCCAGTTATATGGATTCTGGGGTTGGGAGAGGGTTTGAAGTTTGAAATAGCCCCTCAAGTAGGGTTTAACTTTATTTTCACCCCTGGGCATCATAGAGGATGCACAGGGTGGTGGTATGATTTAAACCTGTAACAAGCAGGCATGTTGAAGAGTTGAGTGATCACACTGGAGATAAAGGGTGAACATGGGTTGACTGGGAAAGGGCCTGGGTCCATTGGAGTAAAGATAACCTGATTGATTGAATTGGCCGTGGGAGGTTAGGTCACAGTCTTAAAAACAAAGTAAATAGGGCAGAGGCCAAGTTTTAGGGAGACTTCATGGCCTCCTAGGGCTAAGTTTACTAAATCACACTGAAGCTACAATACTTTCCAGATGGGAAAAAGTGTACACTACAGTTGAAGAGCTGAACCATGCTAGGTTGGATGTTGACCAGGAACCTATTAGCCCTTTGCTGGGAAGCCTTCACCCTCCAGCTTCCTGGGATAGGGAAGGCCTCCCACATTATGCAATAATAAAATAAGCATCTGGGTCTTTGCAGCTGTCAGTGCTCTTTCAACTCTAGGATCCATCTTTGGGCCAGAAGCCTGATTTGGGCTTAGGATGACTCTGGCCCTTGAGATGCTAGAGTCGACTGCACTCTCTCCTTACCTGCAGACTATGCACAGTGCCTGGGGTGGAAGGAGTAGAGGTGGTGGTGTGGTTTGCCCTGCTGAGCCTCCCCAGCAGGAACAGTAGTAATAAATGCACTTTTCACACTAAGATTTCTTTATTAGTTCTCCTGTTAAGTCTAGATCCTTCCCTGGTAGGTTGCAAACTCAAAAATCTGTGTGATCCCCAAGCCATTCAACTGCAAATGCCCAGCAGTGAAGATGGTCTCAAATTGGGTTCCTGTCTGCAGTGTGTGTGGCAGCAGCCCATGTGCCTTTACCTGTTGTCAAACTTGCAAGCATTTATTTCTGTCTTTATGACTGTCATGGGGACTGAGGTTCTTGAGAGAGAGAGAGAGAGAGAGAGAGAGAGAGAGAGAGAGAATGGGCGTGAGCAAGCTGATGACAGTGGTTTTACACCCACTCCCCGGACAGGGAGTTTGCACGTAGTTGTGAGCTGTGAGCGGTTAGTGCATCGCTGGTGTTGCTGAAGGCAGGGTTCATCCCTCATTTGCTTGACAGTCACATTCAAGAGAAGCTTGTGTTGGGGAAGAGGCTGTACTCATGGCAAACTTGAAGTATTAAAAATAAAGCTGTCCCCTACAACCTTCCTAGTCACACACAGGATCCCTGTAGCCAAAACAGTATATGTTCCAGCTGCAGAGAGCAGATTGCTCTCAGCTTGCACAGCACCTTAGGGGAGGGAAGAATCTATGGATAGGGAATGGGGTGGAGAAAGGAGGTTGGGAATGTTGTCATCCAGGTGGCTTTAGGGTCCTGAGGAGTAGAGAAGGACGGCACTGGGGAGGTCTGATGGATGGATCTGATTTGTGTAGGAGTTCCCTGTAGATAAAATTATTGATCCCCCAACTACTATCCCCAGTATGTAATGGCTAAATTAATATGTAATCAACTGCATTGTATCTAAAGCCTTAGAACTAGTCAGGTGCTCCCCCCACCCAGTACCATTTCTTACCCTCTAATCCTACCTGATCTTTAACAAAGCATTAATAATTCTAAGGATAATCTCTATTTTGTTGTGCTTTTTTGTAACTGTTTTAAATAAATCAATTTGTACTGTATATTTGTACTTTTGTGAGATCCTTTTTGCTGTTTTACCATTTTAAGTCTCTGTACTTGGCTACACATACAGATTGTATTTTTTATTGTTAATGCTCTTCTTATGGATACCTGCATTTAACTTGTGGACTATGTAAACACAGTATATATCATTATCTATATATATCTATATATCTATCTATATAAACTACTAGCTTTTCCTTTTGGTGTTTGCGCCTTCTTCCTATCCCAGCCTCAGATGGTGGCCATTGGGTGGGGGATAGAAGCCCTGTGTGGCAGAGCTTGTAACAGAGAGCAGTTGGTGCCCATCTTCGTGAGGTGGGCTGGGGGCAGATTGCACAAGCTAGTCCTGAAGCATGGTCTGCACATTGTTTGTGTGTATTTCAGAGGCCCAGGAGTCTTCCCAAAGACTTAGATACTATACTAGCACAGTCAGTCACAAGAACACGTAGACGTCCTTGCTGCTAGGTTTTCTCAAATTCTTTTCTCAGGAATACTGCCAGAAATTTCTGGAATAAGTAAGCTCCAATCGTACCTACTGCTTCTAACTTAGAAAGCTTACCACTAGTAAGAGGTGAAACACTCAGATACGTGATAGTGACCCATTTAATGAGCACTTGTTATGTGCCACAAACTATCCTAAGTGCATTATGAGCAATCATTTGTCCTTACAATTATTTCCATTTTATTGGTGGGGAAACCAAGAGGTTTAGGTAACTTGGCGAGAGTTTCACAGCTATTAATTGGGAGTACAGAATGTTAAATCCAGGCATCTAATTCCTGAATTTGTTAACTCATAGTTTGTTGTGGAAATTAAATGAGATAATCCACTGAAGTGCTCAGAACAACTTTTGACACATTGTACTCAGCGATTTTGAAGCATCCCAAGTAGGACTTCAGTATAGGGCTGTGAGAGAAAGCCATTTGGTATTAATTTTTTATTCAAATGTCCAGTACTTTGTAATAAGCTTATTAAAATTTTTGTGTTTTTCAAAACAAATATTTCAGCGTGCCTGATAGGAATTAACCCTCGTTTGGTGGAGAGCCAGTTAACATTCTTAAATAGCCTTGGACCTATGGAGGTCAGAGAGAAGTCCAAATTTCCATGTTATGATATTGGAAGAGGTCCACATTCCTGGCATAGTTATTTTTCTAGCTACAACTTAACTAGGGCACTTCCTTCTGGACCTCAAGATCTATAATTATCTAAACTGTATGCAACCTTTGGTGCAGGCTAAGGAAAGTTCTCTGCTTGTTCTGTACCATCACAGAGGCTTTTTAGAAATGACCTCAGCTCTTGTCTGCTCCATGGTTTGGCAGCCATACAAACTGACAGAGTTGTCATTTTGCTCTGGCCTTGACCAGTGTTGACTTGGGCTCTCCTATCACCTTAGTTCTGTATTTTCCTCAATGGGTTTTGTTATCCTACCTTGGCTCTAGGGAGTAAATAAAAAGACAGGTTACCTCTTCTCTCCTACATAAGTTCCTTGGTACTATGGACTTTAATATTGCAGCTGCTTCTATGACCATATTCCTAAATGCACCTGACTGCTGTCTGGGGTAGAATTTTATGTTTGGCAAACTGAATTCTGTTGGGAAAAGTAGCCAGCACTTAGTCCAAATACTGCATCTTCTTTAGCAAACACCAGAGATAAGCAAAGACATCTGCTTCTCAGTTTGGAGAAGGTAAATTAGGTTGAACTGGCTCTTGGGACAGTAGGTGATCTTCAGTAGGGTTGTAGGAATGGACCCTCGTAAAGTCAGCATTGGTCCTCTTTTTTTTTTTTAAGGGTAAAGTGTATTTTTAAATTTTTATTCCCTTAATGAAGGCACTGGGCACTGAACCCAGGACCTCATGCACGCCAAGCACGCACTCTATCACTTAGCTATATCTCTGAAACTAAACTAAAAAAGAACTGAGTTTTTTTTTAATATCACAGTTGTGCTTCATCATATGTGAAGGCCCAAATGCGGGATCTCTGCTTGGTGAGCCTACACTGAGGAGCACCCGCCCTCGGAAAAGAACAATCCACCAGAAGTCCCCACCTGAAAACTTCCACCCAGGTCTCCCCCAATTCACTTTGTTTGCTAGAATGAAATCAAGAGGAAAGCAGGAAAGGGCCAGTAAAGATAAGATTAATTTATTTGCCCTCACAACTCCATGGGCCACAAAGGGGCCCAAAAGTCTTAGGTGCATGCCCTGCAGCAGTGGTCAGGGAGTCCAGTCCTCTGGAGTGCCTGCTCCCTTGTCCAGAGCTGCCTTGAGCCGGATCCCTCCTGATCCCATCATCCTGCTCCCACATGCAAGGGGTACACAGGTCCACAACCCGGGCCTGCCTCCAGCAGCAAGGACAGGGCCCTGGGGTAGCTGCAGCACTGATCCATGTGAGCTCAGGTGGGTGGGTGAGTAGGAAGGCAGGCAGGAGAGTGTGGTTCAGTGCAGAGAGCTGCTGTTCTGCTCTTCAAAGGCCATCTTGCCCAGGAGCTGGCTGTCCAACTCCACCCCGCTCACAGGGAGCTGGAAGAAGTTCATTTCGGCTGCTAAGGCTGCCATGGCAGAAGGGTCCTGGCCAAACTGAGCTCGCAACATCATGTCCATTTTCTCCAGCCTCCTCTTGAGTCGCTTGGCCTCCCGCTCCCGGATGAGCCGGGCCTGCCGCTTCTCCGGGGTTTCATTGGCCCGCTTCAGCCTCATGGCCTCCCGATCTCGCTGCAGCCGGCGTGCCCGCTGCTCGTCTGTCTCCTGCATGCGCTGTAGGCGCTTGGCTTCCCGGTCCCTCATGCGCCTTACCTCCCGCTCCTCTGGGGTCTCATTGTCCCGCCGGCTCTTCTTGGCCGTGCGCTCTCGTTCCAGCCGCTGCAGCCGGACTTCCAAAGGCTCGTTCTGTCGACGCAGGGCCCACTTACGTACACTGGGGGTCTGGGCTTCTAGCAGCTTCCGATAGGCGGCACAGTTGTTGCACACAAGCAGAATTCCAGCAGGGTACACTGGAGGACTAAAGGCAATGTCCTTCCCCTCAGCACTGGAGGGGCCCTCACTGTGGGCTGGGGGTAGGGATTCCATATTAAGTACTTCAGGAAGTTTCTCACTGGAAAGCAAAAATTTTGCATGGTTAGTGTCACCATCTCACAAGGCTCAGGTCCTACCAGGTCAGTTGCTCCTAGTTCACCACTCGGGGTCAGTTTGAGTGCCTGGGAGACCTCCTCTACCTTTCTATCCTTGCTCTTCTTTGGGCTTCAGTGTCTATCAAGTCTTAATGCTCACCTAGAGTTAGAGACCGAGCCGACAACTGCAGCAAGCCATGGGAAATCAGATGAGCCCTTACAACGGGCAGTTCCATTCAAGCCAGATGGATGGTGTTTGTAGGAGTTGTGCAGGGCAGTCCTCCTTGAGGTGGAGGCTGCTTTCAAGAGAGGTCCAGTCCACTGGCTCAACCTCCCCCTGGTGGACCCTGTGTTGTACACTAGCAAATGGGACTTGAACACAATTCACACAGTTTCAGTCTTCATGGGACACAATGGAGACTATATCCTCACAAGAGTGTCCTCTCAGCACCCTGTAACTTCTTACTCCATGCTTTATTGTGAATGTTCTTCAACTTCCCCACATCTCTTTCCAGATGAATATACTGTGATAGAGGAAAGGAATGGGAATTCATTTCCCTTTGGGGATATCTCTTGGAACAGGCATATTTATTAGCCTCATTACTTGCATTTCCAAAGAGCCAAGAGTCAGTTGCCTTTGCATTACCTACTGCTAGCCTTCACTTTGACTTGGAAAAGCAAAACTCATACCCAGTAATTCTGTTCCCAGCACAGAGGGTTAGGTGCCTGGCTAACCTGTTAAACGTGGCATGGCTGGTGAAACGGGCTCCACACACAGCACAGTTAGACCGCTGGTCCTCCGAGTGGATTAAGAGGTGGCGACCCAGTGACCCTGGGGAGCTAAGGGCCCGGCCACAAACAGGACACATGTAGCTCTTGGCGCTCACCACTGCAGCAGTGTGCTGTAAAAGAGAGCCTTGGTCTGTGAACTCATGTCATCTCCAGGACAATCTACACCCACTCAGCAACTACTTTCTGAGAAATGTCCCCTTTCCTTAGTCTCAGAAGAAGGGACTTGCAACTATTCTCTCTATTCAGCACCTGGAAAAGTAAGAGTCTCTTGTGTTAAAGGGCCTTCAGAAGGGCTAGGCTGTCCAGACCACTGCTCAGATTTCATTAGTTAGAGTTATGACTACATTCTGGGACATGTGACTGGCTTGACAAACAATGGGACTCCAGAGCCCTCTTCAGAGCCTGAGAAGAAATCATGCTCAGGATAATTTCTCATGGTCTGCTTGCATCACACTGCGTAGGTACAAGTGAGTTTTAAGGGAGTGTCGAAGGCCAAATCTAGAAGCTGGCTGGGAAGACTAGTATCCGGAAGGTATTTAAGTGTACTGCCTTTCCTTCAATGTTTTAAAATCAGTCTCCTAAAGAAATGCTTCTCCTCATGAACCAATTTTCTTTATGGTAAAACCAGGCTGCTATATATGTTGATGCCAGTTCCAAGACAGATAGACCACAAGGCTCTGTGACTGGATCAGACAAAAAAAGAAAACACGAGTTTGTTTTGTTCTGACCCCCTGGTTTACACTAACCTTCTCTAGTATTTCAGGAGCATTTATGTTAACTCATTTTTTCTTCTTTAAAACAAAACCCTCATTATTAAACATATGCTAGTTTCTATTTTCCTATTTAAAATATGCATTAAATAATTTAGAAAAAAAAATGATACTTAATTTTCACAGTGTGTCTGCCTGGGAACCCAAAACATATTCACCCAACATATCCCACTTATTCTCTAACATGTTCTGAAGAGTGGAGTGGAGCCTTAGTTGAAACAACAACTCAAGGTTCTCTTAGGAGGTGGAGGCAAAGACTAACCAAGTTGCTGGTGCCTGTGTTCCACAGCGCAGCTCCCCACGCCATACCTGGTACACATGAGCAATCAGCTGCTCCCGACTCCCACAGTCAAGCTGGCAGAGGGGACACTGGCAGAGTCCAAGCAAGGGGTCAGAATTCAAATTCTCCGTGACCTGCAATTTAACAAGTATGCAATTCATTAAGACTGTTTACCAGTCTCTCCTGCCCCAGCTTCTTTTAAAAGGGTATCCTGTTAAAAGGAAAACCACCTCTTATCACATGTTATTCTTAAGTTCCCATTGTGGACTGAGGGAAAAATAGGGGAGAGGGAATTAAATTTGCTCCCATCTTCATTTTCTCCAAGGCTTCCTTCTATGAGGAGGAAGTATCTAGAGAGAGTGTATTGATTTTTTTTCCCCTAAGGTAAACTCTGTAGAGAGAAGACTGGCTTCCCTCCCACCATGTCTCTTGCCGGAATCCTCAGGAAACAACTTAGTGAAAAGATGGCACCTCAGGTAACACTCTGACTTAAATTTGCAAGCATATTCAAGAGTACACCACAAGAAGTCAGCTAATAGTTCTGCAAAGGTGGATTCTCTGCTGGAAAGAAGTGGGGAGCTTTAGGAAGGAGAGCTGCGTGTGGGTGTAGTGATGTGGGCAGAGAAGGAAAGCTGGGTGTGACAAGAATTGTGTATGTGAGGTTTGGGTAACTGGTTGTGAAGAAAGAGAAAGCGTCACATGAAGGCCCAGGAGCCCCTCAGAGGCAAGAGTGTCACGTGCGGACAACCACATCAGAGCAGAGCAGAAGGGTAAAGGGGTTCCCAGACTCAGGAGCCATTTGTCACTTGCCTCAGGCTCTACCACTCTGTTCCCACCAACAGGCTGTTCTGCATTTTCTAACTCTTTTTCCACTTTGACCACCCCTCCATCTTCCTCGGATGTGTGGGAAGAGACTTCATCTTGTGTGGTCTCCTCTTCATCACCCTCACTGTCACCTGGAACACACAAACTGGTCACTTGTTCTGATTTTTGCATGAATTCTGACAAAACCCAGTACACTAGGGTTTGCAGCTATAATGGAAAACGTTTTCAGATCTTCTGTAATATAGTTTGTACCAGTACTTATTTGGGTACAAATCATGCTAAGTAGAAGCAAGCCACAACTGTTGTTTGTAATGCCATATACACACTAAAGAGAAAATCTGAGGCAAAACTGCATTGGAAAATGGTTATTAGGCCCTATATATTATCATAAAAATAATAACGTCTTACACATGGTTCCCAAATATCTCACACTTCAAATCACACCTCCCACGTACCTCATACCACACTCGTTCCCACAACACACCACTCCTGACTTACCAACGCTTCTCACTGACTTTATTACTTACTTTTCTCCATAACCTCCCTGCACAATTTCTCCATGTTGTCACATACACTATTCTATTCTGAGACCCACTAATCTGTTCTCTCCCAACAAACCCCTAGGCACACTTACAGAAACACCAGGTTTTTCTTTTCCTCTTATTGATAAAGGAGGCAGTAGGAAATTAGGTAAAAATATCACTTTATAGGGAAAAAGCTGTTCAGTGCAGTGGAAAAGTTAGTACAGCAACCAACCTTGGGCATTTTGTAATGGTATTTGACTCAGTGTGTTCTTACTCTGCTAGTAACTCAGCATTCTAGGCTAAATAAGTCCATTGTTTCTGTTGGTTCTTTGGATTATCTGATGGATAACTGAATGCATTAAGGGGGAAGGAACAGGCCATTCTTTACTTTAAGATGAAATATAATTTCTTGTGACTAAAGTAAGAATTCAGTTTGTTTTAGTTTAGGGGGTAGGATGTAGCTGTGAGGAGGTCTGCCTGTGGCTGAGGGGTCTGCAAGGTTTGTGTGAGCTGATTTTTTTCCCCTTATTACTTATAAAATAGGAAACAAATGATTAAAAAAACACAATAATATAGGGAGTTCTTTCTGAAAGGAAAAAAAAAGTGTTAGTAATTGGAAGATCACAAGAGGAAGCCAAGCCTAGGGAAGCTGTCAGACTCCAGTCCCATCCCAGCACCACCTAGATCCAGGACTCCTGGGCCTGAGTGTCAGCAAGAGAAATAAATACAGGATAGAGTTTTACCAGCTCTCTGCATCAGCAGTGAGGCCTAGCTTCCCTAGCTAATAGTACTACTTATCTTCTCTCTACTTACCCTTGAATAATTTCTATATCTACCATGAACTGGACAAAACTGGTTACATTCCCTTTCTTCATAAGAAAATCTAACCAAATCATCTGCTGGTAGTTACACGTGTCTCTGTTAGATACTCCAGTTGGTTGGTGGACTGGATTTGGGCCCTGGAAAGATCTATAGTATGTACACCTTATTCCCCTGTCCAAAGCTTTAGTTTGAATGTATCTCAGTAATAAAGGATTGGCACAGATTAAATCATACCATATTTTCTCACCAGCTTATCTGGAACACTTGTAGTCTAAGACAATACTGTTATCAAATACTTTTTGTAATTTATCAAAAATCCAAATATATCTCACTATGAGAAAGATTAAAAAAAATAAGAATGCCATCTAGAGGGATGATGCAACTTCTCCAAGATGGAAACCTATTCAACTTTTATAGATTTTGCCATTCCTACCTATTACTCAAATTGGTAGCTCCCACAGGTTGTCTAGAAGTATTTGGGTTCACTGTTTTGTACCTGAGCAATTACTTGCTAAATTTTTATTATTTTTGGTTGCTAAAGTATTAGTTTGAGTAGAAAATGTAGTTTCTAGAAGGGTGCAGAACTCTCTCCCTCTTCTTTTTCAACCCCAAACATGGAGAAAAATCAGGAAGGTCAATCTGAATTGACACTAATAATAACCAATATCAGATGGATGAAATTAGTAAGTGTGTGGAAATCATCCTAGGAAATAACACATCTCGAAGTGTATTTGCTCAGGCAAGTCATGGAACAGATCCATGAGCCTCACTATTTTTTCTATCTCTCAACCAAGGTATCTATTTAGGACTTGGTGTGGGAAGACCTTGACGTTAACATTTTATATGCTGCATAATCTCACTAGTAAGCAAATCCTCTTGTATAACAATAAAACTGGGCCCTCAAGCAGAACTTTCATTAATACCACTCTTATATTTTATTAATTATGAATAAATAGATACTAGGAGACAGGGATTTTTTTTTCCCTTTCCCTTTGACCTAACCCACGGGCTGCTTGAGCACTAGTTATTCCTATGCCCCATCTATCACAGTCATCACAAACATAACCATGTATGGCAGTGTGCCAAGTACTACAGTCCATGGGTTAAAAAAAAAAACATAATGCCAAATCTGTTCTCTCTCTGGACAGGAATATGTGCATACACCTTAGAACACCTTGGGAACACTGAGGATCCACAAATCTCCTTCTTCATGTCTTCCTCCCAACCCCCATGCACAATCCCCAGAGCACACACACTCTGATAATTCTTCTCCCATTGCCCTGAGTCATTACCAGAAGGTGCAGAACTCACTGCTACTGGAGTCCTGATCTCTTAGTTGTTGGATAGCTTGTCGCTGACTGCCCAGGTCTCCAGGAAAATCAGTTTTCATCATCGCCTGGCGGGCTTGCTCTTCTAGCCCAGCAAATACTTGATCCCCTGGTGGTCACAAGGAAAAATAGTCAGGCCACCAGCTGGGCAGCTCATCCCCAGGCAAGTTGGTTGGAAAGTCAGACCATTCAAAGGTAGGAGACAGTTAGGTATTCTGTGGTGCGGTCATTCACCTCCAAGTCAGCTTGTTGCCTCCAGCGGTTTCTGGGCACAGCTACTTTTCTTGGACAGTAAGCCAGATGCTCTAGAAAGCATCATTTGCTTTCCTTAAATCCTCCTAATCTTTCCTTTCAAAAGGTGATCAACTGCTACTTAACAAATTTAACTTCAAAATCTAAATTCCATTTATAGCCTTCCATCAGCATCAGGGAGATAGAAGCAAGAAGAGGCAAAGTGATGGAATGAAGACAGGGCAACAAATCTGGGCACAATCTCTGAATCTCAGTGTACTAGCAATACTGCATAAACTCTGTCTACCTCTGACTACAAACAGGTGCTTCAAATAATCCATCTAAAAACAGAATCTCTAATCCCATCCTTCATCCATTCTCCTTCCAGGACATACTCTGGAAGTTATTCCTTGACTCTCTTTCTCACACCTATCAGAATGAGCCACAAGCAAATCAAAAATTGGTTGATAGTTTAAAAGGAAAACAGATAATATGTGAACTCATTTCTGTTGAGGAACAAACTTCCTGAAACACGCCAACCAATCTGCAACAAATAATATTTCATCTAGTCTTCTTGGTCTACTGTGGTCCTTTCTTTTCTTTTCTTTTCTTTTTTGGATGGAGTATCCAAAAGCCCTGGACCCATCCTTAATTATGCATTTACTCTGAGGAACTCTGCCTGGCATCTGTGTGGTTATTGAAGGGTTAACATTTAAGTGTTCTTTTATTTCCAAGAGGCCAGGCATAAGGAGAAAAGAGAATTGAGTTTCTCAAGGTTTCCATTATCTCAGAGTGGAAACTACAGTCCCCATTCTCCAGCCACCAAGAGAGAGAATAATAAAATGCCCCAGTGAAATGCCTAACAATAGACCAGGCGCTTTCTTACTGGAGAGAGAAAGGAAGGTCAACAGGCTCAGGTTCCAAGGCTGATACCATGATGGAGGAGGAATGAACCTGTCAGTTGACCTGTACAAGTCCTTGGGCAATGAAGGACTTGACATTAAGTAGGCTTCATGCAATTCATTTAGGTGTTTGTTCAGCAAATATTCACTGAACATCTACTATATGCTAAGTGCTGAACACTAATAATAGTGATTATTTGGCACTTCCTAGTTCCAGGCTCTATGTTAAGTGCTTTACAGTTGCTACCTCACCTTAATTCTCTGCAGAATTGTGTGGTGGGTATTACTATCAATATTTTTACTTAAGAGAAAACTAAGGTCAGTGGTGGAACTAAGTGTTCAATCCCAGTATGCCCAACTCTAATAATCAAATTTTTAAATTGCTTTTCTAGCAGAGATGTAAACATAAGGTTAAGCAGTTCATTAGAGCAGTTTTACCAAAAACAGATGCTTGTATCTGTGTGAAAAGAACATCTCTAATCCTATCGTGTTACCTTCCTACCATGAGAATCTGATACATACAACTCAAATATCAAAGTAATGTTCTCAGGGCCAGTACTGACAAAAGAAACCATCGTTTTTATGGTTCTGATTGCATGTGATGCGTTGCCATGCCTGGGTCAGAGTAATTAATATTATGGCTACTCTGACTGATAACGTGAGTGGGAGCAGAGGTGGTTAGAGCCCTCACGTAAAGGAAAAATAAGCTGCTTTAAGCCCATTTCCATAATATTCAAGATGACACACTGGATATAAATTACTGCTAGGGAGAGCAAAAATTGAATTCTGTGTTAAAGCACCTCCTCTTCCCTCTTTGCAGAAGTAAAATATTTAATTTCTCCATGTTGCCTCCACTGTAACCACAAGACCATGGTCAACTGGAACAGTTACTGAATTCTTCTCAGTAAATGCATATTTTTGGACCTGGTGGCAGGGGGCAGATATGACACTAATGAACAAGTTATGTACCAGCATATAATTACCAAGGGGCAGACAATTCTCATCAGTGACATCTCTAAAAAAACCTATTGAGAAACCAGCTAGGTTTATAATATACTAAGAATCTACACTTTCCCCCCTTTTCTTAATGGGGAATCACCACTGGATTAGAAGGACATCTAAAAGGATATGTACCTTTCAACATCAGATGGTAATTCAGTCTAGTCTCCATCAACTTGAGTTCAAAGCTTATTTCTGTCTATTGAAGTTGTCTAAATACTTAGGCCTTCACAGAACAGAGAAGAGTCTGTTCAATATAACTGTGCTATCTAGGACTTTTGGGGGCAGTCTCACCTACAATAGTTAGGATGTATTAATTCTGTCATTCCTTTTCGGTAATTTGGAAAGAAAAGCTATGCTCTTATATTTTACTCTACTCCTGACTTGGGAAAAAGGCAACGGTAAATTTTGTTCCTCAAGGCTATTCCTATTTTTAAGTATCATCATAAAGCAAAATATATAAAAACCATAAAGAAGTGATTCTGATAGACCTTATAGAAAAAGCTGTGTGAATGATCTTCTAATAGTCACTATTTACCTAATCCCTAAATCTGACTGTCCAGAATTATCCTTTCATAAGAAGGTAGTGATACTTGCTAAAAGCATATCATATTAACTTACATATAATGTGATCCAAAGATACTAGTGATTAAGAAGTGTTATATAATTGCCTGCTTTTATAACATGGAATTATTGTTTCCTTCTATCTTGAGACTGCTGGAGTTAGGTTAAAAAAAATCCTCCAGTTGCTAGTTATTAATGTAGGGCAACCATTTTATTTAACATGGGTATTTATTTGTCTGTTAATAGTTGAGAAAGAGTCATCTAAGCTCCACAGTAAAAAACAAGGTGCTACCTCTCCTTTTTGTGGTATGAGATCCAGATACTATTGGTCTGATTTGGCTAATGTTTTTTAGACCAGATAAGAAAAAGGCCATGTAAGCAAGTCTGTAGAATAGATGAGAAGCCTGAGATGAAAGTTATTGAAAAGGCAAAGATTTTACAATTCCCTTTCTTGAGTCCTTGGTGCAGTTAAATAAATGCAATGTCTCGCTGACTAAAATTAATTAAAGCAGCTGAGACATACTCTAAGTGAGCAGATGTCAATTTCAGAAACAAAGGAGCTAGTATTGGGAGGAAGGTGCTTAGGATTCCATTTCGAGCTGACAGTCTGTAACCCGAGGTGCTATCACGTGTTGGGCACAGAACCATTTACCTCATCAGGATGCTGACAGAATGAATGCAGACAAAACAAGTTGCACTTTTTAGAAGAGGAGTGACTTTAAAGGCTTGTTTTCCTAAGTCTCTGTAAAAGCTGAAAAGCTTTTAATTAAAGTTGAAAGTTTTTAGGCTTGTATATACTCTACAATCTGAAAACAAAAGTCTCTTAAGAAAAAGTTCTCTTTTACCTAGTGGTTTGTTTGGTACAAACACACCAAATGAAAGTGTGCAAAGGACTGTATTTTCAACCTCTCTAGAAACAGTTTATAGAAATTTGTACTCAGAAGAAAGTGAGATGAGGAAGGACGAAGGGAAGAGGTCTAACAGATTTCAACCCATCAGCAGTTCCTCTGTGACTAACAATTTTAGACTTTAATTCCGAAAGCTCTGCATTAAATCTACTAATACCAGAGTCTTGTCTGGATGTTTCTGGGGGAAAAGGAGAGATTGTGGTGGTAATTTAGACACAGAGACAGTCCTGAGGAAAGCCCAGGACATGCCAGAGCAGCCTGCACACTGGCTTCTGAAGTGGATCTGACAGATGCTGCCAGACTACAGCAATGGGATTCTTAATATATTCTTCTAGGCAGGCTCTGAGCTTCATGCCACATAATCCTCTTTTTCCCAGAAGGCAGATCTAATGGAGCTCAGCCATTACTCTGCTCAAATGCTGATTGGCTTTGACATTTAAGCAAAGCTTCTGCAGGCTTTCCTGCCTCCCAGTCCTTGAGTCCATTCCATTTACTTTAAATTGATAAGCAGCATTAAATTCAGTACATTTGATTGGTTCCATTTCACTGCAAGGGGATAGGGAACTTACACGATCAGAAGCCTGAAATCACCTATTCCTACTTGCCAATATTGTCATGGGCAATGAGAAGATGACTTCAAAAAAGGTAGGATCAGCTTCAGTCCCCAAGTAGTAAATAAGCAGAAGGTCCTCAGAGACCAGCAAATCTCACGGTCTTTCTTCTTTCTTAGTCCATCACTTGAGAAGCCCTCACTGTTTCCTGCCCTAGTGTATCACTGAAAACATCCCTCCCGGGGGTCTGCTTTTTAGTCACACCTGAACATTACTGTTTACAGCCCTCTTACTGGTCACCACCATAGAGCCTGCAAAGTCCCACCCGCTCCACCACAGTACTATAATCAGCACTTGCTCAACTCTGGACACTGCATTTCTGCAGCTGTGGATATGATATTCTCTTCTTCCCTGTGGCCTGTTTGTGCATCTGTTGTCCACCTCCAATACCAGCTTCTCCTGGCTTTGACTGACCACAGTGGGAGGAGATGCAGCTTGATGGATTTATGCTATGTGGGCACAGAGATGGGCCGCACAAGCCTTCTCTGGCTCCTCTGGACTTACCACAATCATGCTGTCATCCCTGCCAGCTACTTTCCTCAAAGTCTCTTTGGGCAGGTATTTGATAGGTAAATGTCCAACTCTTAAGACTGCCTTATTTGTGACCTCATCATCTCTACTAAGAGTTCCTTTCCTGCCCTGCCTTCTTGGGGTCATATCTGTGTCTTTTATCAATATTCATCCTCAACCAGAGAGAAGACAATCCTCCTGAACTCCCAGGTTCGATTACCTACACTAAAGACACTTCATTTTCTCTCTCTTGACAATCCTCACATTCAGGCCCAGTAAATTTTACTGTGTTAGCAGCAATTTCTAAATTCTTCCTGAATCATTCACCTTTATATTAAGTAGCCTTCCATATCCCCCTAAGAATACACTCCTAGAAGCATTCAGATTGCTCTGTTTTATAAAAATCTCCTGGGACTTAAATTGAAGAATTAATTGTATATGAAGGTTTACTATCCTAATCTCATTAATCTATAAAATGCTAAAGTCTTCTTAATTCCTCTGTTCCTACCGTTTTCTCTCCTACTCTTGAAATTACCCAGTAAGATAAGGTACATAGTGCATGGTATATTGTACATTGTTTAATAAATTTTAGTCCTCTTCTCTAAACTCCTTGACTAATCTATCCTGTCAAATGTAGAATTTTTTCCTTAAAAAAAAAAACTTTCCTATGTTAGACCACTGAATTCCCTCCAAATACTGCTGTACTTTAGTTAGTGCAATCCCTCCATAATAACAGGGACTCTTTTATAAACATTTGGATGAGAATGCTTTTCTCTCCAGATCATAGGAAACTGATTAATTGTCTCAA
Source organism: Camelus dromedarius (assembly GCF_036321535.1). Taxonomy (NCBI): domain Eukaryota; kingdom Metazoa; phylum Chordata; class Mammalia; order Artiodactyla; family Camelidae; genus Camelus; species Camelus dromedarius. Next base: position 33,184,209 of record NC_087444.1, read on the forward strand.
ATCTGCATAGATATATTAATGTTAATTTAGTACGGCACTTTTGAACACCCCCTATAAGCAGTGTCAGAAGTAGAGAGGGAAAGCAGGAAATATATACGGGACACAGTGCCTGTCCTCTAGAAGTTTACAATCTAATTACTGAAATAAAACATACATATGAAACTGCTAATAATGCAAGGCAATAGTGCACAGTTGGTCTTCCTGTAACCAGTCTCCCCTTCATGATCCGTCCCACACACTATTTCACAGTCCCAGAACACTGCATTCTAAATGTCACTCCACACTCCCTGCTTAAAAACCTTCTGTAGCTCCTTACAGTCTACAGAATGAAGTTTGAACTTGGCCTGGCTTTCAGGCCAGTACAATGTAGAGTTAAACATCTCCAACCTCATGTTCTATGACTTCTGGACAAATGAAACTTCTGATTCATACAAAGTCTCCTTAATTAATCAGTCTCCCCTGAACATATCATGTGCATTCCCTCTTTGTATTTTTGCTCATGTAATTTTCCCTACCTGATTTTACCTCTCCTTTCCTCTTTTTTAAAGAATAGACTTTCTACTTTCTAAGGTCCAGTTCAAGTTCATGGTCTAGGGCCTCTTCCATCAAGCATTCCCTTGCTACTTCAGTCCATGGAGCTCTTCCCCTCCTCTTAACTCCTGTAGTACCTACAGTCTGCAGCATCCCTATTTGGAACTTAGCATATACTATCTTGCTGTATCTATATCTGTACCTATGTGCATATATATATATATATATCTCCTTTATATATTCCTTATATTCATTTATATCCTTGGCATCTAGCACAAGGCTTTGCACAGAGTAGGAATCCTATAAAGGATTTTTTAATGTGAATACTAAGGATGAATCAAGTGCACCTGTTCCTAAGACAGTTTTCTAACACCTCCTCTAGCACGGATACACTTTAAATCCATTATGTTCAAAATCTTTAACCCTTTTTTCTCCACAAATTAGTGTGAGCCTCTCACCTAAATTCAGATTACTCTTCCATTCTAACCCTCAACGTTCCCAGGTTTCAGAAACAAAGCCCAGTACTCACAGTGAACTTTATTTGGATTTGTCTGTTTCCGACGGGACATGTTTCCCTGATCCAAGAGCTCTGGCTTTTCCCAGTTTCACGACTGGATGATACTACCTCCTTGCAAGGTGCTGACCTACAATAAAAAGGATAATGTTAGCACATGTCATTTTGCCCAGAAATTATACAACATTAAAAGATAAAAAGACTTAAAAATGGTTCTTGAGCATATAAAACTCACCAGTTATAAATCACTGAACTACTTAAAGAAAGAAAGAAAGAAATGAATAAATCTCTAGCACAACATCAAGGTCCCAAGAAGTCTGAGAGGAGACTCCAGAGGATTTAGAGAATTCCACTTTAAATCCATCTGTGGCATCCAGAATACTGTTACATGATCATGATCAAGGTCACAGAGTAGAAAAGGAAGCAAAAAATTCAGGCAGCCAGCATTAGAAGCACCGTGGGGTCAAAGGGATAACCCCTATGAATCGTAAAAGGAAGCAAAAGGAAGCTAAAGAGGGTGGCAGCTCACATGTCACATGCCCTCTGGAAGTCAAGCCCTGCAGTCTGCACCAATGGGAACCTCCAGATTTTTTTTTTTTTCCAAGAAGATATCTCACCTGGAGGTGACAAAGGCATCACATCCCTATGAGACAGGGAGCATCTCAAAACGCTTAGGCATTTGTAAAGGAAAACATGGGAAATAGAGTTTCTACCTAGTGATGCAGGCACAGTGCTGGGCACTGTGGATGACAGGGCACTAAAGCAAATCAGACTTCCAGTGTTGAAGATGGGCTTTCACACCAGAAGAGCCAGGTGCCATGCACATTGTGGAGTACTAATTCAACTCCCCAATGTGAAACTTCAACCTGGCCCTGCTCACATGCTTCTGAGCAGTCATCACAGTTAATAACTTTGGTGCCTCTTCTCAATCCAGCCGCTATGTAGCAAAGAGATCCATGGGAAGAACAAAGAGAAAAGGTCCCCAAATGAGAAGTGCTGCAGAGACATGCACTTACTTCCCTGAAAGAGGAGGGAACAGATACTTCAGCCTGGAGGTTCCTGATTAGTTATAAGGAAGACTTTCCCAGCATTAAGTGTTGTTAGAGTCTGAAATGGATTAGTAGTGGAAACTGTGCATTTTTTTTTTGAAAGACAGAGTGAAAAAACAGACACAGATCAAAAAGAAAGATATTTTGTTTCCTAGCAAAGATAAGAGTATGGATCTGGGTACCCTCTAACTTTTCCTTCAGTTCCTGCTTTCTCAAACTGTACTCACACTGAATATGCAAATATAAAATTGTAGTTTATTGCCTTAAGAGGCTACTTACTACTAGCTATACTTTGCACTCCAGTTAGTGAAGACTCGCCTTCTGTTATGTCAACTAACTCCTCAATGTAGCTAGAAAGGACCTCAGACCTGTAATCAGATCCTGCCTCCCCTTACCAAGAGAAGAAAGAAACCGCAAATGGCAAAGACAGGCCTCCACAGGAAGTGGCAAAGGAAGCAGCTTTCAGGCAGTCTTCTATCATATCTGCATATCAAACACAATTCTTTTTCAGACCTTTAATTAAAAAAAAACAACTCCAAATGTATACAGTAAAAATCAGTTTCAACTATTTAGAGGGCAGTATGCTGAGTGCCCATGCTAATGAAATGTGTTCTCTAAGTTTTGTCTGTGTAAATCATTTCTTTCTAATCAAGTAGTTATTTTATTAATGGAAGGAGTGAATAAATATTACAAGTTGGATCTTTTCCTGTAAGTCTGTGGAGTCACAAAGTGGAAAGTTGAATGAAATGCAGATTGCCTATCATTTTTTTCTAAAATTTGCAGAGCTACACCTCGACTGTAGAAGGAAAAAAATGAAATCTTAGAAATCTTAAATAACCTTTAAATTTTCTTTCCATTGAGATCAGAAATTGAAACTGTGAGATAAACGTAATAAAAATTCTTCTGAAGGAAGGCCAAATAATTTGAGACGGGCTCTATTCAGATCATCTTGGTGAGACAACAGTTCAATACTAAAGCTACAAGTCAGAAACAGATCAGTATCTGCGTATTTAAATTGCCAGTGTCCACAATCCTCCTAGTGGCCAAATGGGGAACCCACCAGATGGTACCCAATGGGACTTCATACCTGAGGTATTAAGGGGAAAACATAAGCAAATACTCTTCCCTCCCTAAACAAAACAAAACAAAAGCCTGTGGCGTCATGGAATCTTGAAAATAAATAAGACAATTAATTAATTAACTAATTAATTAACGATAAATAACTAGCAGTGGAAGTACATTCTTGATCACACAGCAAGATCTCAGAGGTCAGAAATTGTTTTATAGGCAATAAAAGCTAATAAAATCCACAGACACATTGCCCCAAAGTTCACTATCTCAGTTTTACTTTTAACACTGCCTCAGTTCCCAAGCCTGAATCCGAAACCAACACAAAAATGTAAATAGACAGCTGCCCGAGTATCACCATCTGGAAGAAAAACAGGATGGGAAGAAAGGTAACCGGTGAGATTCAGGTCTACAAGGGATTCTATTTTAAAATGAAGGCAGTTTTGTCTTTAGAACGAGGTTAAGAATCCTTGGGAGGAGGGGGGAAACGTCTCCCCTTAACACTGTCCCTGCTCTCCCACAGGTGTTAGGTTGCAGCTTCCAGGACACACCACAGTCTTTAGCAAGAAAAAAAAAAAAAAAAAGGTGAAATCCAAGCTTTAAGAAAAGAGGGTGCACTCCCACCTCCAGCTCTGGTGCAGTTCCCACGGAGCAAAGTAAACTCTCCTGAATCTCAGTGATTTGTATCTGCCAAAAAGGAGAGGACAAGAAAGCTGGTCACGTAGCCGCCTCACTGTTCACCCTTTTCCCACTTATGTTTGATCTGGAATGTGTGTATAATCAGCCGAGATGGTCTCTCTGGCTTCTTCCAACAGGAGCACAGGTAGAATCCCAGAAATAATCAGACAAGAGCCAGAGGTCTTTCGAGGCGGCTCAGACAGCCCCTCAGACGACATAGTCTTCTCAGAAATCTAAATTTAGAAGCTTTTCTGTAAGACCGCGACGCGGGACTGATACCCCGGTCTGCACTCCCACGCCCATCCTCCCCCTCCCCCAGCTCTAGCCCAGCCTGTCAGAAGCCCGGGCCGTCCCGGCGGTGCCCGGCCGAGCCGGACCCGGGCCCACGCGGGGAGGGCGGCGGCGCGGACGCTCCTCCTGCGGCCGAGACCGCCAGGGGGACGGGAAGAGGAACGGCCGCCGTGGAGAGCCAGCCTGGTCTGGCCTCGTCGCGGGAACCCGGGCAGGGCGGAGGGTCAGAGCTTGGACTGCCCCCGCCCCCAAGGCCAGAACAAGCCCCTAGCCCCCTCCCCAGACGCAGACAGACAAAAGGACCAACACCTGGCGACCAAAGAGTGTGGGTGGGTGAGGAGCCCTTGCATCCTCAGCCTGGCTTGGAAGGGAAGGAGTCGGGGGTCTTTTTACCCGGCGCCTCGGCGCTCTACGGCGCTCCGGGTTCCTGGGCCCCGCCTCCGGACAGACGGACCGCCGGACAATGGGCCCCGGGCCGCAGCTTGGGCCGGCCGGGCCGGGGCTCTCCAAGACTGGACCCCGGCGGGCGGAGGGCGCTCCGAGCCTAGCCGGTGGCAGGGAGCCGAGGGGCGGCGCTGCAGACGGACAAAGCCAACGGCAGACAGACAGACGGAGGGGGAAAAAGATGGCGACTCGGGCGGCGGGAGCGCGCTGCTCGCGCACCCGCAACCAGTGGAGCGCGTGCACGAACCTCTCCTCTCCCCCTCCCCCCTTCTCCAGCTTAGTCCCCCTCCCCGCTCCTCAGGCGCGCGCCCGGCAGTGTAGGCGGGGCTTGAGGGAAAAGGGGTCCGGGAAGGCGGGACTTAAGGGAGCATCCAATCACAGACATTCGAGAGGGGCCTCGCTTCCATCCTCGCGCCGGCGACCACCCAGCCTCGCACCCTCTAAGGTCTTTCTCTGGCCCTGTGAGCCCCTCAACTACCCTAACCTCTACTGAACCTATAAACTCTACCCTGTCAGCTCTGATCCTGGTTTCCTACCCCACCTTCGAGTTCAGCCACAAAACCCACATCCCTCAACCACAGCTGCACCGCAGGCTCCCCCTCTCCTTAGCCCAACCGTAGCTTCCCCCTTTCCCCGAACCCAAACCCTCTTCCCTTCATTTCTGCACACCTTATGGTTTCTTCGGCCCCCGCGGCGTTTAATCTGACCGAGACCTAGGGGCCATCGGCCTTTGTGGGAGGGGCTAAATTCAGCTGCTAGAACCTCAGAGGAGAAAAATCTTCAGATTTCTTTTAGACATTGTCTCCAACATGATTCTCAACTAATAAAATAAGTGTAGACCTAGGGAAATGGGATTAATTTAGAGAAGGGTAATTTGTGGCACTGTTACCACTTGAGGGGCGTTTGGGGCAATTGAGGGTGGTTAGACTCACTTCCTAATAAAATACCTCCTTCCCCACACATCGTCCCCTTTTATTTCCTCACCACTTTCCTTCCTTTCCTCTTATTCTGTCGTGTCGTAGAATATCTAAGCCTGTCTTTGACATAGCTCAGCTGAGAAGTGGGGCATGCGGTGGAAAGAAGATGGGATCTCACATTAGAAGATCCAGTTTGGAGTCTCAGCTCTGTGGCTGACCAGCCTGGTTACTTTCGGCAAGTCACTTCCCTATTCTGAACCCTCGCTTCGTAAGATGTAAAATGGATAATAATGTAATAATTCCTGATCTACTCTTGTAGGGTTGTTGTGCTGATTAAGTAAAATGAATATATGAAATCATTATGCAAATATTCCTTATGATCACTGGCCCCACAAAGGTGAAGCTAATGAGGCTGCTGACCCTTGCCTATAAAGCCACAAGTCCTGTTGTTTGCATAACATGCTCTTGCAAAATGTCCTTTCCCGAAATCTCCAACGAGATAATATCATTGTCTGCATCTTGTGTTTAATGTGAGAGGATCTTGGTCCTTCACAATTCTGTGGAAAAATTCATTCATTCATTCATTATTCATTCTTTGTGGCTGGGATATGAGATAGGAATTATTGTTCTTTAACTTTAGTTAAGAAAACTTTAAAATTTCACTTAAAATTTTAATTCCCGGGTAGCCAGAAAATGGAATATTCTCATCCAACCAGAAGGTTTTTAGGTAGTGTTTAGAATACAAGCTGGAATAAACATTGGCTTTTATACTTAACAGTAATTCTTGATTAGTTTAGACTGAGGGATACAAATATGGCTTTATAATGTTACTTTCAAGTTGATATTTTCAACATGAAAAATAGCTGGCAGGTAAAGCATTAGGAGAGAGCTTCCAGCGAAATTTCTTGGCTTCCTCAAATTACTGTGTAATACTAGGTGGTTTGTTTCATCTCCTTGAGCTGCAAATAAAATGGGATCATAATAATGCTATTCTTAAAACCTTCATGTGCCCTGCAGTACCTCTGAGGGGCTGTGATTCAGGGTTATGGTCAAATAAGGGAAAGATTATTAAATAAAGAATTAGTTTATTTTTCCTCTGCTCTCACCTAAACTTCTTCTGGATTTGAAAGACTTTTTTGTTAATCAGGGATTTTTTTTTTCAGCTTCATCTTTTATTTCTACTTTCCCAATCTACTCAAGGAGTTACGCAATTATTTTGCCACTTTAACAATATTAACTTTCCCTTGAAGTTTCTTCTGGTTTTTATTTATTGGCTCCTACAAAGACCTCATTAGGGCTTCATACTACATTATTGGCAGGATAATTTAAAGAACTTCATTTAAAAATTTATTGTGATATAATTCACATGCCCTGAAATTCACCCTTTTAAAGTGTATGAATCATCAGTTCTCACTATATTCACAAGGTTATGCAACATCATCAATGTCTAATTCCAAAACATTTCCATCACCCCAAAAAGAAACCCAGTTCCCATTAGCAGTTACTGCCCATTCTCCCTCCTTCCAGCCCTTGGCAGTCACTAATCTTTCTTTCTCTATGGATTTGCCTATTCTGAACATTTCTCATAAATGGAATCATGCAATATGGGGCCTTTGTTTCTGGCTCCTTCCACTTAGCATGATGTTTTCAAGGTTTGAGCAGTGTATGTCAAAACTTCTTTTCTTTTTATGGCCAAATAATATCCCATTGTATAGATACGCCACATTTTACTTCCATTCATCAGTTAATGGATATTTATATTGTTTCCACTTTTTGGCTATTCTGAATAATGTTGCTGTGAACATTCGTATGCAATTTCTGTGTGAACATATATTTTTCAGTTCTCTCAAGTGTATACTTAGGAGTGGAATTGCTGACTCATATGGTAACTCTGTGTTTAACATTTTGAGGAACTGCCAAACTTTTAGCCAAAGACCCTGTATCATTTTATATTTCTACCAGCAATGTATGATGGTTCCAGTTTCTCTACATGCTGTGCTATGCTTGTTGTCTGTCTTTTTCATTATAGTCATTGTAGTGGGTGTGAGGTGATCTCTCCCTGTGGTTTTGATTTGCATTTCCCTGATGACTAAAGATGTTGAACATCTTCTCATGTGTTTATTATTGACCATTTGGATAAGATCTATACAAATCCTTTCTTCATTTTTAAATTGGGTTATTTGTCTTTTTATTGTTGTCTTATAAGAGTTATTGTTTTTTAATATTCTGGACATTAGACCATTATAACATATGTGATTAGCAAATTTTTTTCTTCCATTCTGTAGGCTCTTTTCACTTCCTTGATAGTGTCCTTTAAAGCACCAAAGTTTTTAAATATATAAGGTCCAATTTGTATATTTCTAATTTGGTTGCTTTGACTTAGGTGTCATATCTAGGAAACCATCTCCTAGTCCACAGTGATAAAGATTTACACCTGTATTTTCTTCTAAGAGTTTTATAGCTTTAGCTCTTATATTTAAGTCTTTGATTCATTTTGAGTTAATTTTTGTATAGATCTGAGGTAGGGAGTTTCAACTTTATTCTTTTGCATGCAATATCCAGTTTTCCTAGCACTGTTTGTTGAAAAGCCTATTCTTTCCCCATTTAACTGTCTTGTTATCCCTGTTCAAAATCAAGTGACAAAAAGTCTACGGGTTTATTTCTGGATTTACAGTTCTATTCCATTGACCTATATGTCTCTTCTCCAAATCTAGATGCCAGATTTGTAGTCTTGAGAAGAACCTCATATTTTAAGGAGATTGTTTAAACTTGTAAGTTTACATTTAGAATCTAGAGGTATAAGTTTTCACTCCTTTGAATTCATTTAAGGAAAAATTAAGTTTTCTAAGATAATTGCCGTCATGATAAATATCATGAAAACAATCTGATTTGAGAACTCTCTTTTGATCTGATATTTGAACCCAAATCAGAGTAATAACTGTGATCTAATGTATTTTTCTTTATGTTGACTAAACTCATTATATTGTTATGGAAATATGGATTACAAAAATTATATGATGTCAAGTCTCAAAGTCTGGGTTCAAGATTCTGGCACTTACTGCTGTTGATCTTGGATTGGTCACTTTGTAGCTCTAAGCTTCACTTTCCTCCTATAAAAACTAAGACATTTCTGACCTATAGCTGCTTCATAGGAATGTTGTGAGCCTCAAATTGAGCTAATGTGCTTGTAAGTACCCTGTAAACTGTAAAATGTCATGGAGATATTTAATTGCTGTACACAGCCCTAATTATTGATATTAATTAGTTCTCTGGAAGATCTTTTCATAGGTGCTCTAAAAAATGCTCTTCATTTTTTTCCCTAGGCCTTAGAAAGATTTCCAGAGTTGTTTTTATTTCATTTTATATTTTTTGGCCTAAAAGCTTTCTGAGACTTTCCCCTTTCTAAATTTAGTACTTAGGAAAAAAATGCAAAAAAGTAAAACATCTTTCCCTTCTGTCTCACACAATGTGCAGTACCTCTATTGCAGGAGTCAGCAACCTTTTCTGTAAAGGGCCAGATAGTAAATATTTTAGGCTTTGTGGGCAACATAAGGGTTCTTCTTCCCTTTTTTGTTTTGTTTCGTGTTTTTTTTTTTTACAATCCATTAAGTATGTAAAAACCATTCTTAGCTGGAAGGGCTGTAAAAAGACAGGTCTGACTGATTTTGGTCTGTAAGCCTGTTGTGGACTTTTATTTTATTGAGTTTATTTAGCACTATATCAGGTTTTAGTTACATCCACTAGTTACAGTCCTGTACATAAAAAAGAGTTACTGGTTACTTAGCCAAAGAAATGTTATGTGTTAATTTTTATCCTAACAGTACAGCAAAACAGGACTTTCAATTGAAACAGTGTGAGTCAGTTTGTTTTCTTGGATTATGTTTAGTCTCTGATTGAAACTGGTCTGTCCAGCCAGGGGTACAGATACTGTTTTGAGTAACTGGCTGGTTGTAGTACAATTCACATTGATATATTACAGGATCAAAATAGACAGGACAGGACACAAGTGATGATTGCTGAATCCAAGCAACTGCCAAGTAGGAAGCAGTTTTTAAAAATGAATCATATCATTTTTAGAAAGACATGGGCTCAATGACACTTTTTGCTCATCTTTATTTTCATGGTTTCTTTAAAGTTGCAATGATGTTAAGGATTCCAAAAGTTATCTAAACACACTGTGCTACTGACGGCAGGATGAAATAGAAATTCTTATACATTAGTGGTAGTGGTGTAAATTGATACTTCCTCTTTGAAGGGTGATTTGGAAATATCTGTCAACATTAAAAATATACCTACCCTTTGCCCCAGTTCTTCTGCTTCTGAGAATTTGCCCAGTAATTACAACCCACACAGGCAAATATCATTGCAGCATTGTTTATAGAGGCAACATACTGGAAATAACCTAAATGCCCAGCAATAGAGCAGTATTTTAAAAATATGGTACACATATATAGTGGAATATTATGCAGTCCTTTAAAAGAATGAGAATTATTGATAACTACTGATACAGAACAATCTCTAAGATGTATATCCTAAAGCAAGGTATAGTACTAAACAAGTTACAGTATATAGTTAGTCCTCCTTATCCAAAAGTTCTGCATCCATGGATTCATTCAACCAAACTCAGGTGGAAACCATTGGAAAAAAAATTCCAGAAAGTTCCAAAAAGCAAAAATGGAATTTTCTGCACATTGGCAACTATTTATATAGTGTTTACATTTATTAAGTATTATAAGTAATCTAGAGATGATTTCAAGTATACTGGAGGATGTGTGTAGGTTATATGCAAATACTACATTTTATGTAGGGACTTGAGATTTTCACATCCTTGGGGGTTCAGGGAATGAATCCCCTCTTGATACCAAGGGAAAACTGTAGTATGTACAGTAGCTACTATGTGTGTAAAAAATAAAGCATATATAGACACATGTGGTTTTACAAACATATAATATCACTGGAAGGATTTCAATAATATTAAACATTGTCAGTAATTAACATTTAATTCTCGTAACAACTTTATTAAGGGAGGTAACATTCCCATTTTACAGGTGAGGCACAGAGAAATTAAGTAACTGCTCAAAGGCACAAGCATCTGGTAACGAGGTTACTCTATTTCTAGAGCAAAGGACTGAAGGACTCAGGGTCAGAAGGAGACAATTTTCACTGTACATCTTTTTCAGCTCTGTGTGTATTATTACTTAAAAATTATGCATTACTTAAAAAATTATTTCTAAAAATTTGCCTGTTCCATTAGGAAAATGGGCAAAAGATTATCATGAGCACTGTTTACAAGATAGTCAATCTTACTAATTTTCAAAGATATGCAAATTAAAATAATTTCTTAGCTTCAAAAAGATTAGAAATGTTGATAATGCTTATAGTTGGGGAGTATGAGGAACTGGGCCCTAAGAGGATGAAGTCATGGAACCTTTTAGGAGAGGAGTCTAGTAATGGGTTTTGCTAGTCAGCCTGTGCTGCTATAACAAAGTACCACTAACTGGGTGGTTTAAACAACATTTATTGTCTCACAGTTCTGGAGCCTAGACCTATATCAGAGAATGTTCATAGCAGCACTATTACAATAGCCAAGACATGGGACCAACCCAAGTGCCCATCAACAGATGACTAGGTTAAAAAGATGTGGAGATACATGTGTGTGTGTGTGTGTGTGTGTGTGTGTGTGTGTGTGTGTGTGTGTGAATATTATTCAGTCATAAAAAGATTGAAATATTGTAGCAACATGGATGGACCCAGAGAGTTTTATGCTTAGTGAAATAAGTCAGCCAGAGAAAGACAAATACTATATGACATCACTTATATGTGGAATCTAAAAAAATAATATAAATGAATGTATATACAAGAAGAAACAGACTCACAGATGTAGAAGACGAATTTCTGGTTACCAAAGTGTGAGGGGAGGGACAAATTAGGACTATGGGATATACAGATACAAACCACTATACATAAGATAGATAAGCAATAAGGATTTACTGTATAGTACAATATCTTATAATAACCTATAATGGAATATAGTCTGCAAGAAAACCCCAAAACTCTGAATCACTATGCTGTACACCTGAAGCTAATATGATATTGTAAATTATACTTCAATTAAAAAAGAAAAATTTTCTCTCTTTAACTCACTAGTTATGCTGAAATAAAATCAGTAAAGGTAAAAAAATACTTATAGAGAAAATAGTACAATAATAACTGTCACCCAGTTCAACAAATAAGATTTTTGCTGCCGTTTTACACGTACATACAGTATGCATTTCTTAAAAAATTTAAAGAAGACATTTTCTTACAAAATCTCAGTGCCATTTTCATGCTTAACAAAATAACAATTCTTTGATTAGTTGGTATCATGTAATAGCTGGTCCATAATCTAATTTCCCTAGTCGTCTGAAAAATGGCTAAGACTCTAAGTTGGTTTGAATCAATATCTAAACGAGGTCCACACACGTTACATTTGATTGCTCTGTTTCTAAGGCTATTTAAATTAGAGCAATCGGCTGTCACTTGTATTTTTTTTTAGATGCCATTATCTTACTGCAGAATGGACTCAATCGACATATGCGTGCATTTACCAAAAAAAAAAAAAAATCCACACACTTCAAAGGAACCAAACATTGTATTTTGAGGTTCAGGAAGCTGGTTTTATTTAGAAATACTTCAAGGAGTTACAAAGACACAATATTTCTAAATTCATATAAACCTCATAAGGTGACGCGTAGGTCCATCCGTGTCACATCACCGCATCACTATTTAGCAAACCCTCTGGTCTCCACAGGTGCAGCCTGTACAGCAGGGGGCAGGATCACCTTCTTCTGGAAGCCTAGAGCTTAGGAAACTCCTCCCAACGTTAAGCAGAGAGAATGGTTTCAAGTAAATCACAAAGATAACTAAATGAAAAAGTTTCCCCTGAACACAGAAATAAGGTAAATCTCCAGAGAATGGGGCGGTAAGGAAACATCTTAATTAAATAATACAGATTGTAGATATTTTAGTTGAAAGAGGAATTATACTTTGTTTAACGGGGCAGGAGTATCAGAGTGGGTAAGAGAAATAGTGGACGACCGAAGGGAGAAGAGCGGAGAGTCGGCTAAATAGCGGTGAGTGGCCAGAGAAGGGTGGAAACCGGCTCAGACCATTCACCCCTCGATGAAAGAAACCGAGGCTTGGGGGAAGCCGCCACGGCGAGTTAAGTCGAGCGAAGGACGAGAGATAATCTCAGGGACTAACTCCAGTTGTTCGAAAGGTAGTGCGGTAACCGGTTTTTTCAGAGATTGGAACAATCCGGCGCAAGGAATCGAGCACCCACTGGGAGAGCAGCCTCCGCCCCTAGCCCCACCACGCCCAGGGCGAGACCTGCGAAACCCGGGACACGCCCCCAGAAGGTGACTCACGCGGCGTGAGTTGTCATTTCGTCCGCAGCCATCCGTGCCTCCGCCGCGGGAAGTAATCCCTGGCCGCGCCGGCTCCGAAGGGAGCTGGGTGAGAGCCCTCAGGGCGTGAGTTCCGGGAGCGGTGAGTGTGCAGCCAATCGCTGCAAAGGAGGGTGTGGCTACCTCGGCCCCGTGGATTCCTCCGCTCGCGCTTGCAGTGCTGAGGCCGAAGACGCCGCCATTTTGGATGCTGAGCCTTGATTCCGAGCTCTTCCTCTGGGGTTTTCACGTCTGGGTTTGGCCAGGTGAGTATGGCTTCTTTGGCGTCAAAGGTCTTTGTTTTCCTCCTCACACTGCGCTCCGGATTTAGAGGTCCGTAGCCCAGACCTTGCGGTGGCAGGTGAGGAGAAAGGGAAGGGTCCTGGTTGAGGGGGTCAGGCCGGAGGTGAGGCCGGAGGGGCAGCTGCGCAGGAGGCTTCCTGAGGCCGGGCCCGTGGGCGTGGCAGGGCCGCCAGCAGCTTGGAGACCGAGGGTCCCGCGTCTCTGACGCCGCCCAACTTTTCTGTGTCGTCCTCTCTGCTCTGAGGTGTCTCTTCTCGGGGAGGAAACGGCGCGGCCTGGGCTTCGTCGCCCGTCGGTGACAGGGCCTAGCCTGCGCTTTTGGCGACTCCTTTACTCGATCTCTTCTGGCTCAGGGCGACTTCAGTAAGGTCGTTTCCCCTGTGCCCGCCGAGTCTGTTCGCCTCCGAGTCCGGCAGCCTCCCGCGGGCGGGGCGGCCTCCTCGGTGCCCGGGCGCAGTTGCCTTTTTCTTTAGCGGAAGCAACAATCAGCGACTTCTGCCCCCTTTCGCAGATCCCTACCTGTCAGATGAGCGGTCTAGTTAGGAGTCTGGGGCCCTGTTCTTGCCTCCACGTTCTGTTCTCAGCACTCCTTTTCCGGGTGCTGGAGGCAAGAGGACTCCAAACTCTCCCTGCATAAAGTTTTACCGGGAACGGGACCCAAGAGCGTCCTTTTGCTAATTAGGTAATAGGAAGGACACAGCCCCTTTCACTTCTGTAGTAGTAAAGTTGAAACTAAGAGCTGGTCTTAACTCTTTCGGGAGATTGTAAATTTTTTTCTATTGTGCCTGCGTATTTATTATTTTTAAACTTTGTATTACAAAATTTTTGAACAGACAAAAGTAAAGACAATGAGTTCTCTCCTTATCCAGCTTCAACAACGATCAATTCAGGGCCCATCTTGTTTTATTTATAGCCCGTAATATATTTAAAAAGACAATAGTTGCTGTATCTACTCCCCCGACCCCCCAGAAGCCTTTTTATTCTTGTACCTATAAACCAGTAGTCCACGAAAAATTTTGTTTTTATAGCTTCTTCAGAACCCCATCTTTTGGGGTTGGAGGACTTTGTAATATCCTTTTATTAGAGGCTAAAACAGTGTTTTGAAACTTAAGTGTTAGCATTATGTTTTAAAGTTACCTAGTTTCTTAAGTCTTCTCATTTTTAAAGTAGCGTTATTTTTTGTCTTGATTGTTTTCATTTTCCCACTCTTAACTGTGCTTCTGGCTTCTCAGTGATCAGGAGCTCCAGAACCCGCAACTTTGGTCTACTTAATTTAAGCCCTCATTCCTTTAAAATCAAAATCAAGTCCCAATGACATGTAGTGTATTCTGATTTAAAAATAAAACTAGACAAGAGTGTAGTCTAAAGAAAAATTTCAAATATAGGGGAAGTAGTATGCATATGAATACTAATTTTAGCATTATTTTGTATGGCAAATGTCAAAATGTTGGAGGATTATTTAAAAATGATTACTTAGTGAAATACTAGGCAGCCATTAAAGTTGTAAGGACTAGCAGATACGATAAGTGATAAAAGAATTCAGTAGTGCTCAGAGTCCATGATTACAACTTTGTAAAAAACATGCTTTAAGATAAACTCTTGGCAAAAGGTATACTCAGTGAATTTTTTATATTTATTGAGAAACAAGATAAAGATACTTTCATAATGGCTACACATTTCAGTATTTATAGCTCCTTGATGAAAATCTTGATGGTCTCTGAATTCTGTGGCCAATCCTTTTCTTGTGAGTTACACATGATGCTGCTGGTTTTGTGGTCTTTTATTAAATTTTCAATCTTGATTAGTTTGGTCAGTGAAGATCTGATTAGTTTGTAGTGTGAAAATACAGTAAACTTGGCATTCTGTAAGTGATAGTTTTTTAATTGAAGTACAGTCGGTTACAGTGTGTCAGTTTCTGGTGTACAGCACAGTCATGCATATGCATGCATGTATTTTCATATTTTTTCATTAAAAGTTATTATAAGATATTTAACATAGTTTCCTATGCTATACAGAATAAAATTTTAAAAAAGATATATATATATATATATATATATATATATATATAGTGGCTAACATTTGTAAATCTCAAACTCCCACATTTATTCCTCCCTACCCCCTTTCCATTGTAACCATTAAGATTGTTACTAAGTCTGCGAGTCTGTTTCTGTTTTTGTAGATGACTTCATAGTGTCTCTTTTTTGATTCCACATGAGTGATATTATATGATATTTTTCTTTCTCTTTCTGGCTTACCTCACTTAGAATGATTATCCCTAGGTCCATCCATGTTGCTGCAAATGGCATTATTTTATTCGTTTTTATGGTAGAGTAGAGTAGTATTCCATTGTAAAAGTATACCACAACTTCTTTATCCAGTCATCTGTTGATGGACATTTAGGTTGTTTCCATATCTTGGTTATTGTAAATAGTGCTGCTATGAACATTTCAAATACAAAAGTTTTCCTATAAATATGTAGGAAAACTATATATATAATATTAATATAAATATACATATATTTATATATATATAAAATGTCATTCTAGGCTACTGTTAACTTTGTGTCCTCCCTTCCCTGCTTAGTACTTTTTGGAGCTAGAAGACTTAAAGCTGGTTTCTTAGGGCTTAAAGATCTTTTTTGCTATTTTTAGCTATTTAATTTTTTTGGATTAAACAAAGTTCAACAGGTTTATTTATTTTTTTGGCTCTTAAAAAATTGAAGTATAGTTAATTTACAATGTTGTTAGTTTCAGGTGGACAGCAAAGTGACTCAGTGACACATATATCTAAGCTCTACAAATTTTCGTTTAATCCTCATACTTGTGTTTTGGAATGTGAGAGTTCATGTAAATATTAATGCTAACTTTCCTTAAATGTTTGATGGAATTTCTTTAAATGTTTAACAGAGAAGCTACCTGAGCCTGGACTTTCTTTTGGAATGGTTCTTAATGTTAGATTCAGTTTTTGTAATGTATAAGGGACAATTAGATTTTCTATTTCTTTGTGTCAGTTTCGGTAAATTGAGTTTCTAAGAGATTTGTCCATTTTATATTATTGTTGAATTTGTAGGTATAGTTAGTAGTAATGTACCCTTTTAATATCTGTAGGATCTGTATTTGTATTCCCTTCTTTGAGTCCTGATACTGGTAATTTGCACGCGCGTGTGCTCTCTTTCTCTTTCTCGCTCTCTCTCTCGCTCTCTCATTCTCAGTCTCTCTCTTCCCCTCCCTCTCCCCTACACCCCCCCCTTTTACCTTCTTTTCCTCTTTTCAAAGAACCAGCATTTAGTTTTATTGATTTTTCCCTCTTTTCAGTTTTATTAGTTTTGCCCTGTTTTTATTGTTTCCTTCTGCTTGCTTTGGGTTAATTTTGCTTTTTTTTCAGTTCCTTATGGTGGAATCTTAGATTACTAGATTACTAATTTGAGACCTCTCTTTTTTTCTAATGTAAGCACTTAGTGTACATTTCCCCCTAAGCACTGCTTTAGCTACATCTTACATACTTTGATGTTATATTTTAATTTTTATTTTCTTGCAGTTCAAACCTTTAAACAAATTTCCACTTGGAACTTCCTCTTTGACATGGATTATTTAAAAGTATGGTGTTTAATTTCCAAGTGTTTGGAGATTTCCTGTTATCTTCCTTGTTAATGATTTGTAGTTTAATTCATTGCAGTTAAAGAACATACTTTGTGTGACTTAAGTTCTATTTAATTTGTTAAGGTTTGTTTTATAACCCAGGATATGGTCTACATTCATGAATATTCTGTGTACATTGCTGTGTTGGGTGGAGTGTTCTATGTCAGTGAGATACAGTTGGTTATTGTTAGTGTCTTCTATATCCTTGCTAATATTCTGTCAGTTTGATGAATTACTGAGGGAGGTATGTTGCAGTCTCCAACTACAATTAAGAATTTGTTTCTTTATCCTGTCCTTTCAGTTCTTGCTACTTGTATTTTGAAACTCTTTTGGTAGGTACATTCACTATTACGATTGTTTTATTTTCTTGGTGAATTCACTGTTTTATGATTATATAATGTCCCCTTGTAGCCTTCATTTTCCTATTGCTCTTCCAACTATTTTTTTTAAGTTGAGATGTAATTGATATATAACATCAGTTTGGTATTAGTTTCAGGTGTACAACAATAATGATCTGATATATGTATGTATTTGGAAATGATCACCACAATAAGTCTAGTTAACACCTGTCAGCATACATAGTTAAAATTTTTTTCTTTTGATGAGAACTTTGAAGATTTATTCTCTTAGTAACTTTCAGATATGCAATACGGTAATAACCATAGTCACTATGGTATGTATTCCATCCCCATGACTTAATTTTATAACTGGAAGCTTATAATTAAATGGGTGAAGAGAAGTCAAAGGGTTCAAAATTCAACTTTCTTTTGATTAGTGTTTGCATGATACACTTTTTTTTCATCATTAGTTTAACCTGCATTATTGTACTGAAGTGAGTTTCTTACTGACAGTATATAGTTGGACCATATTTTGGACCATTCTGACAATCTTTTAATTGTTGTGTTTAGGTAATTTCTGTTTAATTATTTATATAATTATTAGTATATTTGAATTTAGGCCTACCATTTTATTATTTGTTTTCTGTTTCTTCTGTTTTTCATTTCTCTTTCTGCTTTCCTGCCTTCTATTGGATTATTTGAACACTTAAGTATTCTAATTTAAAATCTGTTGAGTTTTTTAGTATATATTTTTTGTGTAATATGTTCTACTGGTCTCTCTAGGGACTACAGTAGACCTACTGAAGTTTTTACAATGTACTTAGAGTCAGTATTTCATCACTTCTTGTGGAGTATAGAATCATCATATAGGTCCCTTTACCCTGCCCCACTTTGTCCCATTATGTTTTAGTTATCTTATGTGTTACATACATTGAAAGAACCCCATCAAACAATGTTATTACTTTTAGTTTTAATTGTCAAATACATTTTAGGAGACTCAAGAGAAGAACCATTTATTATATTTACTGAGATATTTGTCATTTCTGTAATTTAAGATATAAATATTTGCCATTTCTTCTTTTATTTTAATGTTCCAAGTTTTCTTTTGGTATCACTTCCTTCTGCCTGAAAGACTTCTTTAGAGCAGGTCTGTTGGTGACAGATTCACTTATTAGTTTTCCTTTATCTGAAAATGACTTATTTCACCTTTATTTCTAAAGGATGTTTTTGCTGGATATGGAATTCCAGGTTGGCCTCCAAGGTTTCTGATGTGAAATCTATTATTTGAATAGGTGATATGTAGATAATGTGTTTTTCTCTGGTCAATTTCAGTGTTTTTAAAGTTTGTCTTTAATTTTCAGCAATTTGATTGTGATGAGTCTGGGCCTATGCTTCTTTGGGATTATTCTGTTTGGCGTTCTCTGAGCTTTTTCAGTCTGTAGGTTTATGTCTTTTGCTAAACTTTTGGAGTTTTTGGCCAGTATTTTTTCCAGAAGTTGCCATCCTTCTGGGATTCTCATGATGCAAATATTAGACCCTTTGGTAGTGTCCTACAGATGTTTGAGGCTTTGATCGCTTTTTTTCATTTTTTTTTTAATCTCTTTTTCAGATTGGATACCTACTATTAATCTGTCTTCAAGCGCATTGGCTCTTTCCACTGTCACTTCCTTTCTGCTAGTGAGCCCATATAGTGAGTTCCTTACTTTGATTATTGAATTTTTCAGTTCTAAACTTTGCTTCCTGTTTGTCTTTTGTTTCTTTACTGAGGCTTTATCTCCATTCATTTCAAGAGTATTTGCCCTTACTTGCAGCATTTTTATAGTAGCTGCTTTAAAATCTTTATCAGTTAATTCTCATGTCTGTATAATCTGAGCATTGATGTGTGTAGATTGTCTTTTCCCATGTGAGTTGATTTTCCTGGTTTGGTATATTTCACCCACTATGTGTCCACACCAGGGGCCCCTTTTCTGACTTCTTAAGGCAGAGCTAGAGAGCATCTCTTGATGCTTTTCCTTTCTGTGCCAGTGCTCACTTCTAGGTTTCAGGCTGCCTTGTATCTAGGCCAGGGAGTATCACAGGGAAAAAAAGTGATAAACTCACTGCTACTTTATTGGTATGTCAAATTCTGGTCTTTATCCAGCTTCTATTGTTTACTTTTCAGAATCCTTAAATAGGTGCTGCATACATTCTGTTCAAGGTTTATAGCCTCATTCAGTGGGAGAAACACTGAACCTAGAACTTGTTTTTGTTTTGTTTTGTTTTGTTTTGTTTTGTTTGTAAACCTTTTTTGCTTCTCTTTTTTAAGGACTATTCATGTTGCTCTAAATATAACTGGTTCATTAATTCTGACTGCTGCAAAGTATTCTGTCATGGTTCTGTTACATTTTATCTGTCTTCTTGTAATGGACACTTAGCATTCCTCCACCTCCTTACTGCCATAGAATCCTTATACAGTGCCTTCATTGTGCTCTGCAGAGATTTCTTTGGAGGTATATGTCCAGGAATGGGATTGATGGATCCTAAGGTATATGCATACATTTACCATTAAGACATATATATTATTGATACTAATAGACTAATACTGTTAGAATACTGATAGATGAATAGAATATTATTTAACCTTAAAAGATAGAAAATTCACATTTGCAACATGGAGTATTAGACTATACTAATATTAGTACTCCATTGTATGTATATATATACATATAGGTATGTATATTTTGTTTATCCATTCAGTTATCAGTGGACAGGTTGTTTCCACCTGTTGGCTATAGGGAATAATACTGCTATGAATATTGGCTAGCAAATTTTGTTACTTTTATTTCTTATCTTTTAAAAAAATTTTTATTGAATTTTGTTACTTTTAAGAAATAGGATTTCTAGGAGATGTCTTGAGGATTAATCTCAGTTGTTTATGCCTTTTTGCCTATACCATATATTTCAGTACAGTTGGGTGTTTGTTATTTTGCAGAATCTTAGGGCTGGCAGGGACTTTAGAGTTTAATATTGTAAGCACTTAAATTTTGTTCACTGTACCATATTTTTGTAGAAAGGACCTATAAATACAATTTTCTTTTCTTGGATAGTCCATTTAGCTTTAATTTTCTAGCCTGGTTACCTGAAGTCTTAGTATAGTGTGAATTTGCGGTTGCTTTGGTAGATCTAGGTCCTGGCTTGTTTGGTCTTGTATAAACATATAGTCTTTGTGGTGGATATCTTCTATTTTCTCCTCCAGAGCCACATACCATCCTTCTCCCTCTGATCTATGTCCCTGAAGGCTCATTCATGTGCACTTTGTGAATCTCTTTGCTTTCTGGCTTCTAGTTGGGAGTAGATGGTACCAGCAAGAAGAAGGATGGTTAGGTATTGATTCCCTGCTCCTTCCCTGCCAGGTTGCTACATGTGTGCACACCTCCACCAGTGATTCCTGCGTGGTGGTCCTTTCCATATAGCTACCCTCTCCATCTTCCTCATCTTTCCCCTTCAGGCCTAGGGTGTTAATGGTTCTGGAGCGATACATAGGCCTTTGTTGGTTTATCTAAACCTTACCCACACCTTTGTAAGTAGTCTCTTTATTAAATTTTCCTCAAATTACCCAGGTGTGGATACCATGTATTTCTAGTTGGCACCCTGATTGTTAGACCCCTTGAAAGGGCCCTGTTTTTAAAATTTTTATAAATTTGAACAAATAAATGTTACTACTGAATCATAAGATTAATAATTTAGGTTTGTTTTTTTTCTGCTTTCTGCAGTAGTTTTATAGTAGGCTTTTGGGGGAGAGAGACTCACCCAGATATTCTCAGCCACAATATTAACAATGAAATATAGACCCCACTTCATTATTTTCAACCTTCTTCACAGACTTGGATTTCTGTTTGCAGCATAAAACAAAAAAGCTCCTCTTTCAGAAAAATTTTAGCACTTCTCCAGAGCCCCTATCCTTGCCACTGGGTTCCGTTCTTTCTTTCCCTTTTTTTTTTTTTTTTTTGATTCAAGTATAATTGATTTACAATATTGTGTTAGTTTTAGGTGTACAGCAAAGTGGTTCAGTTATATGTATATATTTTTTCAGATTCCCATTATGGGTTATTGCAAGTTATCGAATATATTTCCCTGTGCTATACGATAAATCTTTGTTGTTTACCTATTTCATATATAGTAGTATGTATCTATTTATCCCGAACTCCTAATTTATCCTTTCCCCCAGGTTTCTTTCTTTTCCAAGCTGTTTCAGTATTATCCCAAGCTAGCATTTGCAGATGTTGACCCATCTTAGGCAAATCTATGAAGATGTCTTTACATTGTCCAGAGTTTCTTTATGTTGCTAAAGCCACCCCTTGTTACCTTTCTCTTCCACTAACACTTTTGTGTCTTTCAGTGTCTAGCCACTTTAGATACCTATCCTGGTAAGTTAAGCTTAATGTTAATGTTTACTGATGAGTTAATAGTTTGCTTTTCTAACGAGGCAACTGAATTTATTTATATTTTTCATTATCTTTTGATAGAAATTCCAAAGTATTTGCTTTCTGAGTTAGATTTGGTTTTTAGCATTAGCTTTGATGTCCAAATTGCTTAGATTTTAAGAGTTTACATATAGGGAAAGCTTTTTTTAAGTTCAGCCTTTGTATTTGCATATGTGCTTTTTTTATAAACTCAGAATGTGGAGTCATACTTCATATACAGTTATGTTTTATAAACTAATACCATATTAATATATTCTCCTGTTAGTAAATGCTTTTTAAAAAATATTTTAGTGTCTACTTAAAATTACATCATAAATGTACTATCATTTGTTTAATAGGCAATAGTAGTTTATTATCCATACAGTATGTTATTCCAGTTTTTGGTCTTAAAAATATACTGATAAATACTTTGGTATAAAATTTTGGGCATGAAGCTCTGATTATTTCCTTAGGTTAAATTCCTAGGAGTAGAATTGCTACATCAAAA
Source organism: Camelus dromedarius (assembly GCF_036321535.1). Taxonomy (NCBI): domain Eukaryota; kingdom Metazoa; phylum Chordata; class Mammalia; order Artiodactyla; family Camelidae; genus Camelus; species Camelus dromedarius. The sequence continues at coordinate 33,206,354 of NC_087444.1, forward strand.
TGTATGTTTTTTTAAGCCTCTTAAAAATATTTTAAATACAGACATGACTAACCTTTTGTTTTCAAGTATTGATGCATCATCACGAAATTGATGCTTGTAGACTACTTAAGAACCACAAAGAAATCTTGACGTTTTTCTGTCATAACTTATAACTATCAGACCTCCAATATTGTTATCTTTTATCTTTGAGATGGTATCCAAGCAAGCTGCTGAAGAGGTCAAATCCCATTATAATAAAACCCAGATTTCTTTGTGGTCTTTACTACAATTGTCATTTTAGTTATTAATGTGGTAAATTTCTCTAACTAAACTATAAACTTTGTGCGTGCAATAACCGTGTCTTTTTTTCCTTCCCAATATATCTCTGCTGTTTGCCACAGTATAGTAGGCATTCAATAAATATTTGTTGAAAGGGGTTAAAAATAAATACTGTACTACAATTTTTAGTACTGAAAATGGTATAGTAGTGTATGATTAAGTTTATTTACTTGGATTTTGAATTCAGATGTACTTAGGTTTTATTCTTAGCTCTACCACTTAGTTGCTAGCTGATCTTGGGCAAGTCCCTGGTAGGTTAAAGTTTTTCTCTTTCTATTTCCCATCTCTTTCTGGTTATGAATGCCTTGAGAACAAGGAGAATGACTGGATCTTGCCAGCGCTAGAACCTGCTATAGCACCTGACATTTTATAAATAGTTGTTGAAGTTTTGAATTTAGAATTATTAGAATGTGGCAAACTGTAATGAATGCCATGGTTCAACTGTACTGAACTTGTGTATCTCACAAAGCTTCTTGTTCTCTCTGGTATCTGGCCATTACACACACCACTCCCTCTGCCTGGGATCGTCATACCTTTTTTACCTTACTGATATCTTGCTTTTCTTTCAGAACTTGGCTAATTAGGCTTTTCCTTCTCCTAGAAAGCATTCTGTAACACCCCTAGGCAGGTTGCATGTCTTTTCTCTAGAATAGCCTTCTTAATCTTAGCAATACTGACATTTTGGGCTGGATGGTTTTTTTCGTTTGGGGTAGGGGGGTTGTCCTGTTCATTGTAGGATGTTTAGCACCATCCCTGGCCTCTATCTACCAGATGCCAGTAGCATTCCTTCCAGTAACAACCCAAAATGTCTCCAGTCATTGCTAGATGTTCCCTATGGGAAAAATCACTTCCAGTTGATAACCACTCTAGAATTACAAATAGTGATTTGTACAATACAAATAGTATTGTAGTTGCCCAATTTTCTAGCTGTTTTTGTTTTTCCCAATAGAATGTAAGTTCCTTTGATTGCAAGGACTGTGCCTTTTTTATCTTCTTATCTAGCATCTAGCCATTATCTGTCATAATCAGTAAATATTTGTTAAATGGATTGAACATAATTTAGGATAATGGATCTCAGATACTTACCATTGTAAATGGGTAGTGTAAAGGACTCTAGAGGCAACCTCACAAAAGGAAAATACATCTGGTATTTTGTGGTTTATGCACAAGCAGACAGATTGTTATATGTAGTCTTCTTCCTTACATTGGGTATCTCCTTTGGTTTGTCTGTTCTTCAGTTACTTTGTTAGACCTGCTCGTTTGGTTGGATATTACATGTTTTGAAGTTCAAGTCTGCAGTTAATTGAGAGAAGTAGAAATTGTGCTGTCTTGGTACAGAATGCACAGTGGTCAATGCACAATGGTATACTCTAAAGTCTTGTGGGTGGAGGGAGTGGTTTTGTTGACTGTAACTCTGCTGTTCAGTAGAAGTCTTGGTAAATAGCCTTCTGTTTTCAAATTTTATAGAGCAGTTTTTTTTTTTTACTTTTTTACCTCTTTGTATATTTCTTTGTATGTGAGTAGATGTTAATATTTCTGCGATCTTGGGCAGTAGCTTTTTCCAAAGGCTGAGACTTAATAGAAGGATTTGAGGAATTAAAGTGATAATATTTTTTAGTTTGGTTCTAAATTTGATAATCTTTTCCTGTCACTACCTCTGATGAGATTTTTGGGAGAAGTAGGAGGCCGTCCTTTTTGTCTTTCTATCATCCTACTCCTGCACCAATATATAGATAAATCATTTCATCCATCACCAAGTTCTTTCAGCTCTGGTTCAAAATAGATCTCAAATCCAATCACTTCTGCCACCACCACTGTTCTCTGTTCCAGTCAAAACTCCTTCCATCTTTTGTTTGGACTATTGTAATAGCCTTGCCCTTGGTCCTCTTGCTTCCAGTATTATCCTCCCCCAGTTCTCCACACAACAGTTAAATGACCTTTAAAAAATGTGAATCAGAACATGTCATTTACCTGTATTAGAGAACCATTCTAGTTTATAGTGTCAAATAATCCACCCTCTAACTGGTGTTAGTTCCTGAACTAATTTTAGCTTGAAAACAGTCATTGTATTTCTTATCTTTTTCCAGGAAGAGCACAGCATGCTGGGCTCTGGGTTTAAAGCCGAGCGTTTACGAGTCAATTTGAGATTAGTCATAAATCGTCTTAAACTATTGGAGAAAAAAAAAAGTGAGTAATGCCTGATTGCCTTATATTTTCTTTCCCAAAATGCATCACTGAGTCCTGGTATTGGCTCTTTCAGACTAGCATTCTGAAGTCTTACGGATCCCATATCCTTTAAGCTTTGGATACATTTCTGCTGCCCTTTGTGACTAGTTAGACTGAATCACTTTGTTGCTATGGAATAAGTGACTCTGGAGGTGGAAACTTCTCGCTATACAAACAATATTCTCACCTAGGCAAGGTAGTAAAGTCTAGACTAGATGAAATGGGACTAAATTTGTTAAGGGAGAGTAAGCTAGGATATAGTAGAAACACCCATTTCTCTCTGTTGGGATGGATGTCTGCCTGCAGGCCAGGGCCCAATGTACTACTGCCTTGTGACTGGAGTGGGGTTTATACTTTAGCGGAACTGGCCCAGAAAGCAAGGAAAGAGATTGCTGACTATCTGGCTGCTGGGAAAGATGAACGAGCTCGGATCCGAGTGGAGCACATTATCCGAGAAGACTACCTTGTGGAGGCCATGGAGATCCTGGAGCTGTACTGTGACCTGCTGCTGGCTCGGTTTGGCCTCATCCAGTCTATGAAGTAAGATATTTTGTCTTTTTTTTTTTTAACCTTCATTGAGGTATAATTGATATAGAAAATATCAATATGTATTTAATGTAGACAATTTGATGAGTTTCAACATAGGCATACACCTGTATACCGTCATCATACTCAAGTTAATAAACTGTTGTCACCTCCAAAAGTATCCTTTTACCCATTTTTTTTCTTTTTTATTTTTGGTAAGAACACTTCACATGAGATCCACCTTTTAAAAATTTTTAAGCCGTCAATGCAGTATTGTTTACTTATAGGTATTGTGTTGTTCAGCAAACCTCTAGAACTTTTTCATCTTATATAACTGTACTGAAGTAAGATATTTTGATTTGACGACCTCACTCATATTACCTCTGGAATTTGAGAAAAGAGTAATACTAGTCTCTGCCTACATTTAGGAGGCTAGCAATAAGAGACTGCCACTTCACATACCCCACCTACTAGTCCTACTGTTTTTTCCTACTATTCATCTGAAGGCCTGATCTCAGTGTAGACAGCTGTTAAAAAGAAAATAGGGAATCTGAAATCAAGAAGCCCAAATCTGAGTCTTGGCTCAACCATCTTCTCACTTTGTGACCTTGGGCTTGTCACTTAGTTTGAGTTTCCCCTCAAAAATAGGATGACAAAAAATGGCTAGAAGCCTAGAGTTACTGTGAGAATCCATTGAGATTTGTGAAATAGCTTTAGAGGTTAACAGGTATATGATATAAGTGATGTAGTTTTCTTGGTTTGTTTTAAAGAATGTTAAATTTTATTAATTTTTTCCTTAATTAGAGAGTTAGATTCTGGTCTGGCTGAATCTGTGTCTACACTGATTTGGGCTGCTCCTCGACTCCAATCAGAAGTGGCTGAGTTGAAAATAGTGAGTATAACCTGTTTCAGTGATGTACATAGTTGTTCATATTGTTAGAAAGGTCGGTTAACATATGTCAGTTCTGCTTATTTGACCAGGTATTTTGTACCCTTCTCATCCTGCCTTTGAAACAGGTTTTGTAAATTTGTTTCTTCCTTCTTTTCAAGTGTTTCATCATAGAATAAAAAGTGTTTTGCAATCTAGAATACTTTTTTTAAGGGACAAAGTTACATGTACCCACAGTTTTATCTTAACTTATTTTTAGTTTAATGTTATTTAAATATGTAAAGATAGGAAAATTCTTGTACAACTATAAATCAGTAAACTTAAAATAACTTTAAGGGAACAGAGGTTGTGCTTCATTCTTTCATTCCACAAATATTTATTGAGCAGATGTGAGTTAGGTGGGCACTGAGAGTACAGTGGTGAGCAAAATATGACACCAGCCCTATTCCTGTAGCTTAGGGTCTACTAGAGACATTAACTGAAAAATTGCTTATCTCAACATGGGTATGGTACTGACTGGTAAGGTACAAATTCAATTGAATTGTTTTCTCTCCTCTTTTCTACATCTTTGCCAATTGTTCACTAGGGGATTGTCTCTCAACCTGTCTTTTGAGATTTCCTTGTCTTTATGCTTTTATTTTTTGAATTCTTTTTAATTCTCTTCATATCTTTTTAAATAGTCTATTATTTTTGTTTCATGGCTATAATATCTTCAAACTGAGAATATTATAGTTCCTTTTTAAGTTTTCTTGTTTCTGTAATGTTTGTTTCCTTCTTTCTCTTTCTTTGATTTAGACTGTTTTTATAGTAGAGGCTTTTCTCAAGGGTTTGGTGACTCTTGGCTGTTTATATTTAAAGAGTGAGGTACTAAAAAGTGGATTAGAACCTCTTGTGTGCTTGGGTGGGGTTTATTGCCAGATGCCAATTCATTTTTTTTTCTCCTTCTTTTTCTCTCCAGCTTTGTTGAGATATAATTGACATGTAGTACTGTGTAAATTTAAGGTGTAGAGCATCATGATTTGACTTACATAGTCAAGAAGTGATTACCACAATAAGTTTAGTGAACATCATCTTATACAGATACAGAATTAAAGGAATAGAAAAAAAATTTTATGATGAGAACTCTTAGAATTTACTCTTTACTCTTTTAATTTCTTATCTCCTGTATTTTGCTAGACTTCCAAAATTTACTTGATACTCCAATTAGCTAATGGCATCCTCTAATTGTTTTATACCCTGCCTCGTGAACAGCCATTTTCCCCATTTCCATTGCTCACTGCTAGCCTTTCAGCAGCGAACAAAATCAGTTCTGCCTTGTTCTGGGCACTGCCCACTGTCCCCCCAACAATAAGCCTCCCTCTGCCACCCCACTGGCCACCGCTGGAGCAACTCAAAGCCTTTAGCCTTCAGTGGGCATGGGAGGTGCCACTTCCAGCACCTCCAAGGACGGACTTCATAACTTTTCTGTAGAGTAAGCCAGTGGGTGTGCTAAGGTATCAGCAGGCAGCTGACTCTGGTTTCCTTTTCTAGCTACCATCTGGAGAATGAGCGCCTGCTGGAATTAAGACATTTTAAGGACAAGGGAGGGGTATGTGGTCCAGCTCACAGGTCAACCAGCAGTCATGATATTCTCTTTACTCTCTTAATAATTTTCTTTCTTTTTTTTTTTTTTAATATATTTTTATTGAAGTATAGTCAGTTTACAATGTTGTGTCAATTTCTGGTGTATAGCACAATACTTCAGTCATATAGGAACATACATATATTCGTTTTCATATTCTTTTCACCGTAAGTTACTACAAGATATTGGATATAGTTCCCTATGCTATACAGTATGAACTTGTTAAACAGTTTTCATATATAACATACAGCAATGTTAATTATATTTATCATGTTGTACATTACATCCCTAGTATTTATTTATCTTAGAAAGTTTAAAGTACCTTTCGACTGCCTTCATTGAATTCCCCCTACCCTCCCACCTGCTGCCTCTGGTAACCACAAATCTGATCTCTTTTTGTATGAGTTTGTTGCATATTTGTCTTTTTGTTTTTGAAGTATAATTGACCTACAATACTGTATTGGTTCCTGTTACACAACGTAGTGATTTTTTTCTATACGTTTCAAAATGATCATGGTAAGTCTAGTTATGATATGTCATCATACAAAGGTATTATTTAGTTATTGACTGTGTTCCCCAAACTGTACGTTTCATACCTGTGACTCATTTATTTTGCAACTGGAACTTTGTACCTCTTAATCTCCCTTACTTATTTCTTTCCTCCCCCCACCTCCCTCTGGTAACTACCTGATTGTTCTCTGTATCTATAACTCTGTTTCTGTTTTATGTTTGTTCATTTGTTTTGTTTTTTTAGATTCCACATATAAGTGAGATCATACGGTATTTGTCTTTCTCTGACTTATTTCACTTAGCATAATACCTCTAGGTCTAGCCATGTTGCAGATGGCAAGAGTTCATTCATTTTTATGGCTGAATAATCATATATATATGCACACAAATATATGTATATCACATCATCTTTATCCATTCATCTATTGATGGGCACTTGGGTTGCTTCCGTATCGTGACTATTGTAAACAGTGCTGCAATGAACATAGGGGTGCATATATCTTTTCTAAATAGTGTTTTTGTTTTTGTCAGATAAATACCCAGGAGTGGAATGGCTGGATCATATGTTAGTTCTATTGTTAATCTTTTTAGGAATCTCCATACTGTTTTCCATAGTGGCTGTGTCAGTTTACATTCCCAACAGTGCGCAAGGGTTCCCTTTTCTCCGCATCCTCACTAGCACTTGTTATTTGTTGTCTTTTTGATAACAGCCACTCTGACAGGTGTAAGGTGATTTCTTAATATGGTTATGATTTGCATTTCCTTAATAATTAGCGAGCATCTTTTTATGTGCCTATTGGCCATCTATATGTCTTCTTTGAAAAAATGTCTCTTCAGATCCTCTGCCCATTTTCTAGTTGGATTTTTTTTTTGATGTTGAGTTGGATGTATTCTTTGTATATTTTGGATATTAACCCCTTACCAGATACATTGTTTGCAGATATCTTCTCCCATTCAGTAGATGGCCTTTTCATTTTGTTGATAGTTTCCTTTGCTGTGCAGAAGTTTGATGTACCCCCATTTGTTTATTTTTGCTTTTGTTTCCCTTGCCTGAAGAGACGTATCCAAAAAAATATTACCTAAGACCGATGTCAAAGAGTGTACTTCCTTTATTTTTTCCTAGAAGTTTTGTGGTTTCAGATCTTGTATTTAAGTTGTCAATCTATTTTGAATTTATTTTTGTATATGGTATAAGAGTAGTCCAGTTTGATTCTTTTGTATGTAGCTGTACAGTTTTCCCAACACCATTTATTGAAGAGGCTGTCTTCTCCCCATTGTGTGTTCTTGCCTCCTTTGTTGTAGATTAATTGCCCTTACAAGTGTAGGTTCATTTCTGGGATCTCTATTCTGTTCCATTGATCTGTTTGTTTTTGTGCCGATACCATCCTATTTTGATGACAATAGCTTTTTAGTATAGCTTGGAATCAGGAAGCATGATACCTCCAGCTTTGACTAAGCCCTTTATTGAGGGAACTCCAGACTGGTAGGAAGTCGTTTTCTTTCCTTGGAGTTGGTCAAGGGGGTTTTTCCTCAAAGAGGAATTCTGTCTTCTACCTGGAAGGTATAAGCTGGCTGCATTTTTGAGAGCACAGGGGAGAAGGAAGCTAAAGGTATCATTCTTCTCTTGAAGAAGACTTACACTTACATTCTTCTGTTGCCAGTAAGTATCTCTGCTCTCTGCTGTGCTTGGAGTCCAAAGTCCTTCAGTTTAACCTTCCCGGAGATTAAGCCTCCTGTATTCTGAGAGGGTAGGACGTGTAGGTGGAGGAATGGGAGAATAGAGGCAGCTGCTTCTTATACAGACTTTTAACCTCAGTCTTGTTTATAGCCTCTCCTCTGTTCCTCCCTTATATCAGTATTAATTCCAGAGAAAACAAAGATTTACATTTTTTAAATGAAACCATAAAATAACTAGAATTATGCAGATTTCAAAAAATAATCTCACAGTGGAAAAGGCATAATATGCTACAAAACCCAAAAGCCATAAACAGTGATAAATTAATATAAGTAGAAATTAAAGGTTTCTGCATAGTATAAAGGAAAACAAAAACCATTATCAAAAGACAAATAAGAAACTTATAAGGTACCGCTGCAAGTATCCCTACTGAACATTGAGCACCCCCTCACTGAAATTCCGAGTATTGGGACCACTCTGGTCCAGTAGCACTGTCACCTCCATCTGTACTGTTGTAGTAACTTCTTTTTTGGCAGTAAGGGGAGGGGTGTATTATATTTATTTGTTTTTTAGTGGAGGTACTGGGGATTGAACCCAGGACCTTGTGTATGCTAAGCAAGCACTCTACCACTGAACTATACCTTCCCCTCACCGTTGTAGTAAGTCCTTGACTGTTCTTTCTGTCTGCTTTGACTTCCTTTAGTCTATTCACCATTCCATTGGAATAACTGAGGATTCTGTTCAAAACACTGATCTGATCCTGTCACTATCCCTTGCTTTAAAGCCCTTTTAGTGGCTTTCTGTTGTTCCTGTGATAGAAACAAAACTCCTAATAACCTACATGGCCCTGCATTATCTGGCCCCACCTGCCTTTCTTCATTTCCTGCCACACTATTCCTTCAGGCTTTGTGGTAGAGGCTCACTGATATTTTTGGTTTGGGGATTGATTATCCGTTTTCCCACCAGAGGCCTTTGCACACTCTGTTTTCTTTTCCTGGAGTGTTCTTTTCCTCCATGTTAATTCCTAATCATCCTTTACATTTCAGTGAAGCATCACTTTCTTCAGGAAGCCTTATCTGACCTTTCTGATCAGATCTGATTCTGCTGTTGTAAGCTGATGGTATGGTGTACTTTTCCTTTCCCCGTTCACAACTGCATTTGTACCTTTATCTGTGTGATGATTTCAATAATGATTGTTTTTCCCAGAGACCGTAAGATTCTGTAAGAGTGGGAACAATGTATGTTTTTGTTCATTGAATGTGGTGTCTAATATAATGCTTATAAGAGAGTTTGGCACATAGTTGCATTGCAGCTCAGGGGATAGATGGATAAACAAATAACTGAATGAATATGTACCCCTTAAGGTTTATAGACCCAGTCTTTTGGAAATCCTATAATGGAAGCATGTTTACTGTTGATAGGAGGAAGCTTGAAGCCCTCTGTATGGCTTTACTTACTGTTCTTTTTTCTCTGTAGGTTGCTGATCAACTCTGTGCCAAGTATAGCAAGGAATATGGCAAGTTATGTAGGACCAACCAGATTGGAACTGTGAATGACAGGGTAATGACAGAGACGTACTTGTTAAACGTGAAGCAGTGGGTGGAATGGGGGTTATTTTATTGCTTGTAGTGATACTAGTGGGTACTTCTTTAATGTAGAGTTAATCTGGGGTTGCACATTTCAGAGAGAGAGAAAGAGAGACAGACAGAAGAGACAGCCTGACTGGCAGTGCAGTCAACTCCTTACCCCTGCCCTGCACCTCTGATTGTGAGGCTCTTTGTCATCCTGTGTCATTCCTGATTTTATCCCGTCCTTTGTGCCACTTGTGATTTGTGGAGGTAGAAGTGAGGTGGGGAGAAGGGTGGATGAATTCAGATGTGGAAGGCAGCAGTATCAGTCTTTTACCAACATTTGGGGCTTATGTAATGAGAGATATGAGAGATACACAAGTCTAGTAGTGTGCTTTGTGACTGAAAAAAATAATTTAACTGATTGGAACCTTTTTTTTTTTTGCCTCAATTCCTGTAAAATGACAGGAACAAAGTTTAAAAGTGAGACCTTAGGCTTAGGCAGGTTGATACAGATGCATCTTAACCCTGGGTGTTTTACTTACAGTTGATGCACAAACTGAGTGTGGAAGCCCCACCCAAAATCCTTGTGGAGAGATACCTGATTGAAATTGCCAAGAACTACAATGTGCCCTATGAGCCTGACTCTGTGGTCATGGTAAGTTTAGTCTTTAAGAGTATAAAGGAAAATGAGTCTTTAGACAGCACTGTCTTTGAAAAATAACCATATTCTTTGCACTCATATTTGTGTGTGAGAGTTTAAACCTTTGTCCAGTTAGTGCCTTTTGGGGTAACAAATATGCTTGCATCTCTCACAGCGTATTTAAGGATCAGATGAGATGAATGACTGAAAGCACTTTGAAAACGTACAAACCTTGTTACAAATATAAAATGACATTTCTGCTTTTCGATGAAGTTCAAGGAATTGAGAATACCCCCATTGGGGGCAAGAAATGCCCCAAGACCCAGAACACATCTTGAAACATTCATTAGGTGCCTGCCATGTGCCATACAGTACACAGAAAACTGAATACAGAAATACGTAAACAAGTTCCTGTCCTGAAGAGGCTTACAGTGTGAGAAGGGCAAATATACAGATAGTAACTCAGCAGTGAAGGTTGTTGGGGTACAGTAGATGTTTTGGTGTGCTGCTCAGTCAAGCCTCCTCCACCCCAGTACACACACAGTTCAGGAAAGAAGCATTTATTCCCTTGGTTCTTGGAAGTATTGACGACTGGTGGCTCACACACAGCTGAGTGTCCCTCCAGTATCTCAGAAGAGAGCTTCCCTACCCAAATTCTTTCCTGGGGGCAGATTGTATTCAGTACCTGGTCATTATAGAGGTTTAAAGACTCTGCCCTTTTGCCCCAGTTGGGGTCGCATGGTATAGGCCCATCCTAGCTCCAGATCTCTGGGGGATTAGCTGAGGCCTTTGTTGTAACTATATGGCCTCCCAACTTCTCATTCCTTTTTCTTTTATATACATATATATATATATGTAGTTTTAAATGGAGGTTCTGGGGATTGAACCCAGGACCCTGAGCATGCTCAGAATATGCTCTACCACTGAGCTTACACTGCACCTCCCTCCATCCCTTAGCTGCTTCCTTTGCCCAGCTTTGCTCTCTTCACCTCCCTGCAGGTCTTTATCCCAAGAGACCTCTCCAGTAAACTTCACACTAATCTTATTTCAGAGTCGGCTCCCTGGGGAACCTAGCCTGTGACAGGGCCTAATGATATGGGCTTTCCTCTTGTTCTTAGGCAGAAGCTCCACCTGGAGTAGAGACAGATCTTATTGATGTTGGATTCACAGATGATGTGAAGAAAGGGGGCCCTGGAAGAGGAGGTGGGGGCGGGTTCACAGCACCAGTTGGTGTACCTGATGGAACACTGCCAATGCCCATGCCCATGCCCATGCCGTCTCCAAGTACTCCTTTCTCATACCCGCTTCCGAAGGGACCAGTAAGTATACATATTTAAATAAGTATGGATATAAACTCTAGAAAATGTAACAGATGACAGGTTGGCTCTGTGATATACTCAGGAATTGTAGGTTGTCAAGGATATTTAACAGTAAGAACATTTGTATTAGCTTAGTGATCATATTGTGGAAAAAAAAACTGGGATTTGGAGAAGTCTTTTGGTTCTCTTACAGGTAATGAAGTGGGAAAATCTAGAGAGATGGTGCTAGAAAAAACTTTTTCATGTAGGTTTACTGAACACCTTTGGGACTTGAGGGCATACTGAGTAGCTTTTTCCAAAAATGAATAACCACCACTTATTAACAAGTAGAATAACCTGCTTTGTAGACAAGAAGTTGAAAGTCATTGATAGCAAGAAAGTCTGATAAAAATCTTGCCTTGTATACAGTGAAGCAGTTTAGTAATTTGAAGAATAGCCTTTGGCAACAGATCTTTAAAAATCTGGAATCCTGATCACTGTTGAATACATATATTAAATACATACCTTGAGTAAATTTATTCATTGTATCATTATGTCATTATATCAGTATGAATGTATTCACATTGAGAAAATAGTTGTACGTTCTCTCTTTCTCTCTCTCTCTCTCTCTCTTTCTCTTTCTCCCCCCCCTCCCTTCTACAAACCGCAGAAATTGCAGATGGGGACAGTGTCTCTGATGTTGCCTTTGTTCTCTTGCAGTCGGATTTCAATGGATTGCCAGTGGGAACTTATCAGGCCTTTCCCAGTATTCATCCACCTCAGATACCAGCAACTCCCCCATCATATGAATCTGTAAGTGCCTGAGCCTCTTTTATAAGCAGCAGGAGAGTGAATCCCAGGAAGAGAGAGCAAAATAATGGCCAAAGGGAAGGCAAACTTTTGTTAACTCCTAGTACCGCCATTGCTCTATGCTTTGGATTTTTGTGTTGCTTTAACATTACCCTGGAATGGGGAGTGGTGGTGGCAGCAGCATCATTGGTGGCAATGCTTTCTGGGCACTAAAGCCAGGAATCAGGAAGGAGCTGCAGATCCTAGAAAGTTCTGGACTTAACCAGACACTTTTTCAGACTAACTAGGCAGAAGATCATACTGAGCTGGTATAATCTTAATACTAGAATATAATCATTAAAATACCAATTTTATAAATTCTCAGCACTGTAAAGGAGTAGCAGCCAGATTTTTGTCTTAAACAGGAAGTGTCTAGTTTAAATTTCAGTCTATAGCATTAATTTTATATTTTAGTCTTGTAGTTAAAACTTGCTATAATAGCTAATGTAGTAATGATGCCTTGATCTATAGGTGGTTGTAATAGCTTTGGTTCAAAATTAGATGACTTTTCTGCCAGCCTTGTTTCCTCAGCCTTTTGAGACCTGCTTCCATATGATGCATTACTGAGAAAACAAATTGGTATGGTGTTTGCTATGGAAATTATTCATATAGGGCAATTCCCCCTGTTCCTGAGCTTGCTTAGTGTTTTTTTTTTTTTTTTTTTTTTTTTTTTTGGTTTTTACATTGGCCCTGAGTTTTTAATGTTTTGGTTTTGCATGCATTAAAGCATTGCCCACAACTGTTTCTAGGAATGAGGCAGAAGATCTTCACTAATATTTGAGAACTTGCTTCTTGGTTTAGTGCTTTCTCTCTGCTCGGAAGGGAAAGGTATCAGATTAAAGAGAGGTTATGGTGTGGTAAGAATTTTCTTTTTCTCTGCTGGGCAGTTAAGAGTTAAGCATGATATCTATGTGGTTGGAAGAACAGGAAAGGAGTCTAGAGGGCAGAAGGGCAGTTTCTTTGGAGCAGGTTCTGTTGCTTTTGCTGAACAGCTTAGCTTTTGCAAAATACATGGGCTCATACCATTACTTCACCAGTGATGCCACTGCTTTCTCCTCTGGTAATGATCTTTGTGTTTCAGGTTGATGACATTAATGCTGATAAGAATATCTCTTCTGCACAGATTGTTGGTGAGTGTGAGTCAAACCCTCACATGTTTTCTCATGACTGTTTCTCCCTCAGGCTGTTTTATGTTTGTGGCATTCTACCCACATGCCCTGTCCTCTCCCCAAATGCAGTATGGTGGAAACAACTCAGGATTTCCCTCTTCCAGAAAGAAAAGGTCTTTCCTGGCTCCAAAAAAAGTCTCCCGAGTTCTCTGTTTCTATTGGTGGTATCATTATTCTTTTTCACCGTGTGGTTCTTAATCATCCCTAAGCTCTTTATGTTCCTGCTGCTTCAGCTTCCATTGTGCCTGGAAATACTAATTTTTTTTTAATTTGGGCAGTAAAGCAGGGAAATTAGGCACAAATCGTAAATGAATAGCTGAGTGACTTTCCACAAAGCAAGCATGCTGATGTAGCCATTCACTCAAAAAGAAAAACACTG